>NC_069499.1:628341070-628483570 GCF_027579735.1 Bombina bombina | reverse complement strand
GGGGGGAGAGAGAGAGCGCAAAAGAGAGGGGGGAGAGAGAGAGCGCAAAAGAGAGGGGGGAGAGAGAGAGCGCAAAAGAGAGGGGGGAGAGAGAGAGCGCAAAAGAGAGGGGGGAGAGAGAGAGCTCAAAAGAGAGGGGGGGAGAGAGCAAAAGAGAGGGGCAGGGAGAGAGCGCAAGTGGTTGGACAGCTGTACCCTGCAAAAAATGGCCCGTGTGAACGGGCTTTAGGACTAGTATACCATATTACTTTGCAATGGGATATCACAAAAGAAAAATAAAAAAACACAAAAACAAAAGTTAATGAGATAAATAAAAAAAATAGTGTGGATAGATCTCAGTGGATTTTGAAAGATGAAGTTAGTAGGATAAATGTAAAGATAAACATACATCAGGAAGTATCAGGTTGACTATTAAAGCCATAAGTTAAATCAGAATGTTGTTAATCATAACATAGTTCTGTATGGCAGAGGATGATTTTTTGCTAAATGCATATCTAGGACTGATGTAGTTCCCCAGAATAGTTTCAGAAACTCTCAAGAACCTGTTAATAGGTCTGCAAGCAAATGAAGACTCAAAATGACCAAAGGTGTCCAGTAAATCAAGAAAAAACAAAATAGTAACTTACTCCATAAATAGGAGAATCCGGCTTATCTCAGCAAAGAAGAATATCAACAGTCTTCCAACTTTGATAAAAAGATATTTATTTAAGCTCAACGCGTTTCAACTTTTAGCAAGTCTTTCTCAAGAGCAATATAAAATCAATAAAAGCAAGTAGCTGTGTATGATTGCTGTGTTCACAAGCCGGTTTATATACAGAGGTGATGCTATCCAATTTCCTGTGTAAGACAGGAAGTTGGATTTACAATATACAATGTAAAAAACAAAACAAAATAAAAAATATGGATTGGTGGCAGACTAATTATATACTTAAATTGTTATTAAAATTTCAAATGCCGATATTTTTGATAAATTTGTAGTTAAAATACATAGGCCTAGATTTAGAGTTGGGCGGTAGCCGTCAAAACCAGCGTTAGAGGCTCCTAACGCTGGTTTTGGGCTACCGCCGGTATTTGGAGTCAGTCAGGAAAGGGTCTAACGCTCACTTTGCAGCCGCGACTTTTCCATACCGCAGATCCCCTTACGTCAATTGTGTATCCTATCTTTTCAATGGGATCTTCCTAACGCTGGTATTTAGAGTCGTGTCTGAAGTGAGCGTTAGAAATCTAACGACAAAACTCCAGCCGCAGAAAAAAGTCAGTAGATAAGAGCTTTCTGGGCTAACGCCAGTTTATAAAGCTCTTAACTACTGTGCTCTAAAGTACACTAACACCCATAAACTACCTATGTACCCCTAAACCGAGGTCCCCCCACATCGCCGCCACTATATTTAAATTTTTTAACCCCTAATCTTCTGCTCCGTACACTGCCGCCAACTACGTTATCCCTATGTACCCCTAATCTGCTGCCCCTAACACCGCCGACCCTTATATTATATTTATTAACCCCTAATATGCCGCCCCTGCTATCGCTGACCACTGCATATTATTATTAACCCCTAATCTGCCGCTCCGTACACCACCGCCACCTACATTATAGCTATGTACCCCTAATCTGCTGCCCCTAACACCGCCGACCCCTATATTATATTTATTAACCCCTAATCTGCCCCCCTCAACGTCGCCTCCACCTGCCTACACTTATTAACCCCTAATCTGCCGAGCGGACCGCACCGCTCCTATAATAAAGTTATTAACCCCTAATCCGCCTCACTCCCGCCTCAATAACCCTATAATAAATAGTATTAACCCCTAATCTGCCCTCCCTAACATCGCCGACACCTAACTTCAATTATTAACCCCTAATCTGCCGACTGAATCTCGCCGCTACTGTAATAAATGGATTAACCCCTAAAGCTAAGTCTAACCCTAACCCTAATACCCCCCTAAGTTAAATATAATTTAAATCTAACGAAATAAATTAACTCTTATTAAATAAATTATTCCTATTTAAAGCTAAATACATACCTGTAAAATAAACCCTAATATAGCTACAATATAAATTATAATTATATTATAGCTATTTTAGGATTAATATTTATTTTACAGGTAACTTTGTATTTATTTTAACCAGGTACAATAGCTATTAAATAGTTAAGAACTATTTAATAGCTAAAATAGTTAAAATAATTACAAAATTACCTGTAAAATAAATCCTAACCTAAGTTACAATTAAACCTAGCACTACACTATCAATAAATAAATTAAATAAAATACCTACAATTACCTACAATTAAACCTAACACTACACTATCAATAAATAAATAAATTAAATACAATTCCTACAAATAAATACAATTAAATAAACTAACTAAAGTACAAAAAATAAAAAAGAACTAAGTTACAAAAAATAAAAAAATATTTACAAACATTAGAAAAATATTACAACAATTTTAAACTAATTACACCTACTCTAAGCCCCCTAATAAAATAACAAAGCCCCCCAAAATAAAAAAATGCCCTACCCTATTCTAAATTAAAAAAGTTCAAAGCTCTTTTACCTTACCAGCCCTGAACAGGGCCCTTTGCGTGGCATGCCCCAAAGAATTCAGCTCTTTTGCCTGTAAAAAAAAACATACAATACCCCCCCAACATTACAACCCACCACCCACATACCCCTAATCTAACCCAAACCCCCCTTAAATAAACCTAACACTAAGCCCCTGAAGATCTTCCTACCTTATCTTCACCCTGCCAGGTTCACCGATCCGTCCTCGGAAGTCTTGATCCAAGCCTCGGAAGTGTTGATCCAAGCCCAAGCGGGGGGCTGAAGAGTGACGTCCATCCTTGGGCTGAAGTCTGGATCCAAGCGGCGACTGAAGAAATCCATCATCGGGCTGAAGTCGGAAGTCCATCATCGGGATGAAGTCTTCTATCAAGCAGCATCTTCAATCTTCTTTCTTCTGGAGCGGAGCGGAGCCATCTTGTTCCCAGCCGACGCGGATCCATCCTCTTCTAACGACGCCTACTAGCCGAATGACGGTTCCTTTAAATGACGTCATCCAAGATGGCGTCCGTCGAATTCCGATTGGCTGATAGGATTCTATCAGCCAATCGGAATTAAGGTAGGAAAATTCAGCCAATCAGATTGAGCTCGCATTCTGTTATTTTTTTTATTATTTTTTTTATTATCTTTAGGTAAAATATTAGAAACGAAGATCTTCATAACAAAATATATAATAAAAATAATAAAATAAAAAATAAAAAATTTATTCAAATTTAATCATTTTTTGAAGCGAATGATCTTTGCTGTTACTGCAGTTGGAATATATACATCACAATGTCATATAGAGATATGTTGTTTTTCTATAAATGCTGTTCCTTTACGAATGTAATAAATCTAACGTAATGTAGATCAAAGTTATGTATGATAACATATGATGAAAATCATCCTTATATTTTATATGCATGAGAAAGAACAAATACTGTTCATATCTTTTCCGCTTTTTTCTAGACAATTTAAATGCATTTAACTCTGATATAAAGGACACAATAGGCAAAAGTCAAAAGATCCTCCCCTCTCAAATATGGACCTATCAACAATTCCCTTGCAGACTGAAAAGTTTTGCAAACTCCATACAGATTGGCCTCCTTCATTTAGCACACAACTTTGCACGGATTGGCAGTTTGACTCACATGACTCCAACCGGACCTGAAAAGGAACACATGCACCATTGACTACCTGTTTGAGGACTGAATCTCTAGTCATTCCCAATTGGTCAATTTATAGATATCGTTTCTGATTGGTTAAAAATCGGATTGATGCCAGACTATGTATTTTAACTACAAATTTATCAAAAATATCGGCATTTGAAATTTTAATAACAATTTAAGTATATAATTAGTCTGCCACCAATCCATAT
The DNA here is from genome assembly GCF_027579735.1 of Bombina bombina. NCBI lineage: Eukaryota > Metazoa > Chordata > Amphibia > Anura > Bombinatoridae > Bombina > Bombina bombina. Next base: position 628,479,650 of record NC_069499.1, on the reverse strand, counting down.
TTTTTATTTTGTTTTGTTTTTTACATTGTATATTGTAAATCCAACTTCCTGTCTTACACAGGAAATTGGATAGCATCACCTCTGTATATAAACCGGCTTGTGAACACAGCAATCATACACAGCTACTTGCTTTTATTGATTTTATATTGCTCTTGAGAAAGACTTGCTAAAAGTTGAAACGCGTTGAGCTTAAATAAATATCTTTTTATCAAAGTTGGAAGACTGTTGATATTCTTCTTTGCTGAGATAAACCGGATTCTCCTATTTATGGAGTAAGTTACTATTTAATTTTTTCTTGATTTACTGGACACCTTTGGTCATTTTGAGTCTTCATTTGCTTGCAGACCTATTAACAGGTTCTTGAGAGTTTCTGAAACTATTCTGGGGAACTACATCACTCTGGAGACACATTACATCGCAGCTGAACTCCCACTATTTATGGAGTGAGTATACTGCACTTATATTAATTGGATCCTACACACACCTCAAGCCCTTTTTCTCTTCGCCATATAGAGAAACATCACTGTACAGACCAGCGCCATCTATTTGCCATTTTTCCACTTGTATAAAACAGTCACAGAGGAGAGACTGTAAGAAGGCTGCGGTCTTATCTAAAAGGAGAGTATTAGTTCTTGTTGTTACATTTAAGTGTTGTTTTCCATCTAGCACTGTATATTGTATCTTTTTGTATCTATATCTAGGACTGTTGAATAAAGAGTGGGTATTCAATATGGCTAGTGCCATTAAGGAAGACAGAAATCTAGTACCACATAGAGGTGCATTCTTCAGCCATAACAACGCTCTTGTGATAGTAATGGTGTATAACTTTTAACGGTTCAGCTGGTACAATTGGGAAAAGGGAAACATTGCTGTCAGGCACAAAATGTGTCCTTCTCTGAGTGTATTTAATCAAACTACATAAATTCATCAAATATTCAATTGAAGATGCTTTGTCTCATTAAAGGACATTCTACAATAAAAGCCAGTCTATCCCTAGAGACCTCCAATTCTTTCTAAATACACAATTTTTTTTATAAAGTATCTGACATCTGTTTTAACCTACAATACATAACTTAACCTAATGAAATAATGTTTCACATATTTTTATCTAAATTACTAATAATTCATTTTTGTAGAAAAAATTGTAGAATACATCATGCAAACAAAAAAAATCACTTGATTACAAAATGAAAATGTTACATAGATTGTTTTCAATGTAATACATTCTATAGCAAATATGGTTCTTTACTGATTCCAGCGCTGCGGAATCTGTTGGCGCTCTACAAATACCTGATAATAATAATAATAATACTGAGCAGAAATTGTTTTAAATAGTCCATATATCAAATCTTAATGTCTCATTTTACATCAACAGTTATTTTAATCTCTAGCAACAGTTTAACAGTGAAGGACAAAAGTGGTGGGAAAGAAGATCCTAAACAATATAATTCCAGAAATCATTTTGTTTTGTTTAAATTAATCCAAAATAACAGCCAAACTGTCAGTTTCATGGTGAAGATTGCAGAAGTTTTGACATCCCTAATTCTATTCTCCAAACAAAAACACATCATACTTTCTCCAATGTTTCTATCCTCCTCTATTTCTGTACTAAACTCACCAGTTTATCCTCCACTTGCTGTTTCCAGTATATGTTTTGACATGTTTACAAAATCTGAGGGGATGACATCACCAAGACATGTCATGTGACCGGCACAGACCACCCAATATAGAGACAAGTAGTAATCATGAGAAGGTAGCACTGTCTGACCCTGTCTATAGGGACCTCACAGACCCAAACGATTGCAATAAATACATATCCAATATGTTTAAGTGTCAGGAAGTGTTACAAATAATAATAAACTGCTATGTTTTTAAAGAATAAGTTTTGCCTGTATATTTTTATTTAAATGGTTTCCTTCATCTATTTTTTACTATATACTCTAGTGACTATATACTCTAGTCTGTATTATAACTACTGTATTATAACTTTACTTATTTATTTAAATGTATCCTTTTATTATCCCATAGAATGTCCTAACATTTCCTGTAATTATGTTGATAAAATCCCACATTACTCTATATAACCTTAACCCCCTCAATAACTGCTCATATTGCTCCATATAACAACCTAATAATTCACAATACTACACTATATAACCTATCCCATAACCCCCCTTGTTGCCATCCTTTCCTATAAATGACCTTTTAAATAAATACATGAATTACTCTTTGTTGCTCCTACTACTACTTCATATACTCTATTGTATACATTTTTTTCTAGCAACATATAACACTACAGATTCATCATAGCTCTTCTAACTGCACAAGATGACCAGTTCTCTTAAAAAACAAAACAGAACAAGAAAAAACTCCCTATAACCCCACTTATTGCTCAAATAATCTTTAATCAAATTGCATCCAATGCTGAGTAGAATACCTGTGTTGGTTCATGTTGCCCCTACCTAGAACTCTTTAATTTCCTCCCTTAAAACTCCTCTAATACTTTAAAATATATATTAGTACCTTGCACATTCTCTCCCTACAATTAATCTTCATCTATATAAAGCAACTATCTGGTTCAGCCCCATTCACTTCATAGAACATTGTCTTAAATCCCATGCATGTCTAAATATAACAGATCATTTACTCCATATAAAAATGCTTATGCATTTTATTTTAGCCGTCTATAACCTCATCCTAAATTGGTGACTGATGCACATGAGGAAGTTATACAAAGCTATTCTGGTAATGCATAGACACAAGAAGCAGTACAGCTGAATATAGCTGCCTTAGGAGCAAGCAAATGTCACTGACTTGAAAGTTTATGCAAAATATTTGATATTTTTATCTTTGTAAGAAACATTTGACAGTGCTAAGCTATTGATAATGTTGAAATAAATAGCAATATAAGCAGTTTTAATGCACATACTGTAACTCCAAAGAGCTGGCATTTGGGCTAAAGAAGGAATGTTATTCCATCGCTCCCACCAACAAACATTCTTTATCTATTTTTTACAGGACACACTGAGAATCTCCTACATGTTCACTAATGAGTGTCTGCTCTCCTCCACAAACATCAAGAGAAGCCCTGACAGCTCTAACTCTTCCTATGTTGTAGCATTGCCAACTTTGTTTAACCCTTTTTGTAATAATAACAACTAGTATTTATATAGCGCCTTTCTCCCAGTGGGACTCAAAGCGCATTTTCAGCGCTCGCTCTTGGAAATAACCACATCAGCAGTTGATTAGTAATAGTTGTTATTACCGAATTTAATGGTACTCATTTTATCAACCTCAGAAGGATGAGTGGCTGAGTCAGCCCTGCCAGGATTTGAACCTGTGACTTTGGATCTTTTAAACAGGCTTTTCTGCAGTCAGGGTATTTACCAATTGAGCTACCTCGCCAACCTTTTCTTGTCCATCTGTACTGCATCCTCTTAAAGGGATACTACTTCTAATTTACTCCTACTATCAAATTGTCTTTGTTCTCTTGCTATCTTTATTTGAAAAGCAAGAATGTAAGCTAGTTAGGAGCCAGCCCATTTTTGGTTCAGAACCTGGGTTGTGCTTGCTGATTGGTAGCTAAATGTAGCCATTAGTCAGCATGCGCTATCCATTGTGCTGAACCAAAAATGGTCTGGCTCCTTAGTTTATATTCCTGCTTTTTCAAATAAAGATAGCAAGAGAATGAAGAAAAATTGATAATAGGAGTAAAAAAGTTGCTTAAAATTACATGCTCTATCTGAATCACAAAATATTTTTGGGGGGGTTTAGTATCCCTTTAATGCTTTAACTAAAATTATTATTTTTATTATTATCGGTTATTTGTAGAGCGCTAACAGATTCCGCAGCGCTATAAACATAGGCAGAATACAAGGAAACATTTGTAGGGATCAGATGGGTAGAGGGCCCTGCCAAGAGTCACACTGTTGTAGTCAGCTCTAAAGAAGGTGATCTACAAACAGCATGGCTCTTAGGCTTACATGCTAAGGGGGTTCAAGGGGAGAACCGAAGAAATTAACTGGTATAAAGAAACGTTAGTGTAGGTTGTATGTATCCCTGAACAGTAGAGTCTTTAGGGAGCGCTTGAAGCTTACAAAAAATAGGGGAGAGTCTTGTGGAGCGAGTAAAGAGTTCCACAAGATGGGAGCCAGTCTGGAGAAGTCCTGTAAACGGGAGTGTGAGGAAGTAACAAGAGAGGAGGAGATCATGAGCAGAGTGAAGGGGATGGGAGGGAGAGTATCTGGAGACAAGGTCTGAGATGTAGGGGGGAGCAGTGCAGTTGAGGGCTTTGTATGTCAAAATGAGAATTTTGTGTTGAATCCTGCAGGCAAGAGGAAGCCAGTGAAGAGATTAGCAGAGAAGTGCAGCAGATGAAGAGTCCGAGGCATTCATTAAGAATTGTAAAAGAGCTATGCGGCAGCTGGGGAGACCAGAGAGGACAGAGTTGCAGGAATCAAGGTGGGAAAGGATGAGAGAGTGGATTAAAATCTTAGTTGTGTCTTGTGTAAGGAAATGTCTAATTTTTTAGATGTTTTTAAGGTGGAAGCTGCAGGATTTAGCTAAGGACTGAATGTGAGGAGTAAAAGAAAGATCTGAGTCAAGTGTGACCCCAAGACATCGGGCATGCGGGGTAGGGGTAATGATGGAGTTGTCGACAGTTATAGAGAGATTGGGGCTGGAGATTTTGGATAAAGGGGGAAAATAAGGAGCCCAGTTTTGGAGAGATTTAGCTTGAGGTAGTGAGGGAACACCCAGGAAGAGATGTGAGAAAGACAGTTAGTGAAACGGGTTAGCAAGGAAGGAGATAGACCTGGTGCAGAGAAGTAGATTTGGGTGTCAACGGCATACAAATAATATTGGAACTTATGGGACTTTATTAGGGAACCTAATGATGACATGTAGATTGAGAAAAGAAGGGGACTGAGGACAGAGCTTTGTGGTACCCCAAAAGAAAGTGGTGACGGGGTAGAGGAGGCCCTAGAGAAGGCTACACTAAAGGTATGGTTTGACAGGTAGAAAGAGAACCATGAGAGAGCTGTGTCACAAATGCCGAGGATTAGAGGGTTTGGAGCAAAAGAGGGTGGTCAACAGTATCAAAGGCTGCGGACAGATCAAGGAGGATAACCAGAGAGAAATGGCCTTTTGATTTTGCTGTAAGTAGGTTTTTGGTATCCTTAATGATTGCTGTCTCTGTGGAGTGATGGGGATGAAATCCAGATTGCAGTGGGTCAAGGAGGGAGTTTAATGTAAGGAAATGGGATAGGCGTGCACATAATAGCTTTTCGAGAAGCTTTGAGGCAAGAGGCGGTAGGGAAATAGGGTGGTAGTTGGATGGGGAGGTTCAAGAGAAGGCTTTTTGAGGATAGGTGCGACCAGTGCATGTTTCAAAGATGAGGGAAATATACCGGTGCTGAGGGAGAGGTTGAAAATGTGTGTGAGTATAGGGGTAAGGGTAGAAGAGAGGGAGGGGAGTAGCTGTGAGAGGATAGGTTCAAGGGGACAGGCAGTGAGGTGAGAGCACAGTATAAGCGCTGAAACTTCTTCCTCAGTAACAGGGGAGAAAGAGCTAAATTTATTGCTATGTGGTTTGTGGTTGATTGCGAGCTTTTGAGGGGGTGAGAGAATGGAAGTATGTTGAGAGCTGATTTCATTTCTGATGGAGTCAATTTTGTCATTGAAGTGGCTGGCAAAGTCTTGAGCTGACAGAGAAGTTGCATTAGGGGCTGGGGGTGGGCAGAGAATAGTATTGAAAGTGGAGAACAGACGTTTTGGGTTTGAAGAAAGAGTAAAGATAAGAGTAGAGAAGTAATGTTGCTTATAAAGATTAAGGGCATAATAAAAGAAGTTCAAAATTAACTTGTAATGAAGGAAATCATTACTGTTGAAATTTGCAAGAAAGTGAACATTTTTTTTTTTATATGATCGCATTTTGGCGGTGAAATGGTGTCATGAAATATACCAAAATGGGCCTAGATCAATACTTTGGGCTGTCTGCTACACTACACTAAAGCTAAAATGAACCCTACAAGCTCCCTAATTAACCCCTTCACTGATGGGCATAATACACGTGTGGTGCGCAGCGGCATTTAGCGGCCTTATAATTACCAAAAAGCAATGCCAAAGCCATATATGTCTGCTATTTCTGAACAAAGGGGATCCAAGAGAAGCATTTACAACCAAACTGTTTGTAAATAATTTCAGTTAGAAAAAAATTGCGAAAAAGTGAACATTTTTTTTTATTTGATCGCATTTGACGGTGAAATGGTGGCATGAAATATACCAAAATTGGCCTAGATCAATACTTTGGGTTGTCTACTAAAAAAAAAGATATAAATGTCAATGGATATTCAGGGATTACTGACAGATATCAGTGTTCCAATGGAAATAGTAAAGTGCTACTTGTACTTATTGCTCTATAACTTGCAAAAAAAAGCAAAGAACATGTTAACATTGGATATTTCTAAACTCAGGACAAAATTTAGAAACTATTTAGCATGGGTGTTTTTTGGTGGTTGTGGATGTGTATCAGATTTTGGGGGTTAAAGTTAGAAAAAATTTGTTTTTTTTAATTTTTTCAAAGTCCATTTAATGTCGAGAAAAATGGTATATAATATCTGTGGGTACAGTAAATGAGTCAGAGAAAAATTACAGCTAAACACAAACACAGCAGAAATGTAAAAATAGCCCTGGTCCCAAACGGTCAGAAAATGGAAAAGTGCTGTGGTCCTTAAGGGGTTAAAATTGCATGCTCTGTCTGAATCATGAAAGAAAAAAATGTGGGTTTAGTATCCCTTTAAGCTTTTTGCTCCTGTCGAATTCCGCTGGTATTACACATTGCAAAAAAATGTATTTTGCACTAGCGGTAATCCGAAAAGTGCAAAAATCCTAACCTGAGTTTTCACGTGCACGTGCATGTATTCCCCCATATAAATCAATGGAGACAAAGTGGGAAAAAAAACATCCTACTCGCACAAACGACTACGCATTTTCGCATTCTCCATAGAAATCAATGGAGGAAAAAAAAAGAAAAAAACCTTACCGCAACCGCTATCTTGCCACATTGTAGAGTACCTAAATAAACTATTAACCCCTTAATCGTCATCCCGCCCCACATCACAAAGTACCTAAATAAACTATTAACCCCTAAACCACCAGCCCCCACATCGCAAAGTACCTAAATAAACATTACAAAAAATAAAAAAAATAACATTACAGAAAATAATAAAAAATATTACCAAAAATAAAAAAAATTTAATCCTATTCTAATACCCCTTAAAAAAAATTGAAGATTCAAATCAGCCAATAGGAATGCAAGGGTACCCCTATATAAAAGGGGTACCTTGCATTCACTATTCAGGGGTACCTTGCATTCACTATTTGCTACCTACATGTAAACCCAAATTTCAGTGAGTGACCTACACAAATTATATTATTTTTTTTAGCAGGCCCAGTAGATTCACAATATACCATTATTACATTTGTCTTTTATGGCATGTGTGATAGCTGTGGCAAAAACTGTAAAAAAAAACAAAAAACGTTTTTGTTAGATTTTTGTAAATAATATTGAAAATGGCGTGGTGAACATAACTGTTACTGTAATCTCCTGACTACATTGTCATCATGCATAGGCACATGTTAAATAGGGGCCCATACAGGCTTTGGGAGGTTATAATATAGATTAGTGAGGCCCAATTGTGTACTATAGAAATAAAATCACTTTTTATTTTTGCAAGGTGTTCACTGTTACCAAAGGGATCACTTGACTACACAGACAAAATTCATATTTTTATTAATTATTTTTTTTTAAGAGAGGGACTTGTCTACTATAAAATAAGCTTTATTAGGGGTCCCTAGACATACCAGATTTTTTTATTGTGCATATGGTGTGATATCCATAAGCAAATCCCAATTAGTTTTTTTTTATTTTATTTTTAAAACATCTGTTCTGAGTGGTACTGGTGCAAAACCACTTGAAAGAACAGATGAGTCTTGTTCAAATAAGGGGTCCTTGGAGGTTTGTAGCTACTAAGGGAACTGAGATTGAACTGAGATTTGAAAATCCCCCCATCCTTCAGCTCCCTTGCAGTGTATCCTGGCCCAGCCCCCTTTTTGATGTCACCAAGTAATTACGTGGTGACGTCACCGGCACTCCCATGAAGCCTGGAAGTGCTGCCCACTAGGCCACCAACTATCCCTGGGCTGTAGTGATGGGGTTCACTGAAAACAGTGTTTGAACGGTGATCCCGCTTTATGATGAGAAGGCCTCATAATGTGCCTACAGGTAGTGATGTGCATGATAAGAAAGCCGGGTCATGAGCATCGAACGGGTTAAAAAACAAACACAATATTAAAAGTTAAATACAACAATATAAGAAGAAGTCTCTGAGGAATTCTGTCACCATGTAAAGAAGTAGATTCAGGCTGATTCAGACTGAGTTCCTGAAAAGTATGGTAAGCAGGGGCAGAAATACCATTGGTGCAGCAGGTGCAGTGGCACCAGATCCCAAGTGCCCATAGCATCCAGACTATACACAGGCAAGTGCAGAATGTGTACAATCCTAATGCAAGAGAGCCTTTAGTTAGTGTAGGTTGCTGGTTCATCTTATATATCCGTCTATCCTCAAAATAGACATAGGATATATGCATATCATTGCTACTATTGCTTATTACTTGGGGCCCAAACATTTTTTTGCACCAGGGCTCTCTATTGTGAAGATAGAAACACACAACAGGGTCACACATAGTGAGAAACAAGAGACAGATAATGGCCTTGTTTTATGCTGGATCATATTCTAGATGTAATCTTATGAATTACCTTGGACAAGAAAATGTCCATTAGAATCAGATTTAATTTACATTTCTTCTTTCTCTGTTGTCTTGCAACCCTCTCTGGCAGTGTAAGGCTAAAAAAAATATAGATCAGTCAGCTCAATATACAGTCATTTAACATGGAAACTGGTAATAACATCAGTATCCAATAGTTGTAAAGCTTGTAAAAAAAGATGTTTTATGTGTTGTGTTGTTTCATAGTTTAGTATTATAAGTATGTATATATAAATGTACATACATACATCCTTTCACTGTAATTTATAGGTCTATAACATTATACTGTGTTATATATACTCTTTCACTGTACTTTATAGGTTTATAACATTATACCAGGTGTTATATATACTCTTTCACTGTAGTCTATAGGTTTATAACATTATACCGTGTTATATATACTCTTTCACTGTAGTTTATAGGTTTATAACATTATACTGTGTTATATATACTCTTTCATTGTACTTTATAGGTTTATAACATTATACTGTGTTATATATACTCTTTCACTGTAGTTTATAGGTTTATAACATTATACCAGGTGTTATATATACTCTTTCACTGTAGTTTATAGGTTTATAACATTATACTGTGTTATATATACTCTTTCATTGTACTTTATAGGTTTATAACATTATACTGTGTTATATATACTCTTTCACTGTATTTTATAGGTTTATAACATTATACCGTGTTATATATACCCTTTCACTGTAGTTTATAGGTTTATAACATTATATCAGGTGTTATATATACTCTTTCCCTGTAGTCTATAGGTTTATAAAATTATACCGTTTTATATATACTCTTTCACTGTATTTTATAGGTTTATAACATTATACCAAGTGTTATATATACTATTTTGCTGTATTTTATTGGTTTATAACATTATACCAGGTGTTATATATACTCTTTCACTGTAGTCTATAGGTTTATAACATTATACCGTGTTATATATACTCTTTCACTGTAGTTTATAGGTTTATAACATTATACCGTGTTATATATACTCTTTCACTGTAGTTTATAAGTTTATAACATTATACCGTGTTATATATACTCTTTCACTGTAGTTTATAGGTTTATAACATTATACCGTGTTATATATACTCTTTCACTGTAGTTTATAGGTTTATAACATTATACCGTGTTATATATACTCTTTCACTGTAGTTTATAGGTTTATAACATTATACCAAGTGTTATGTAGACTATTTCACTGTAGTTTATAGGTTTATAACATTATACCCAGTGTTATATATACTATTTCACTGTAGTCTATAGGTTTATAACATTATACCGTGTTATATATACTCTTTCACTGTAGTCTATAGGTTTATAACATTATACCAAGTGTTATATATACTTTTTCGCTATATTTTATTGGTTTATAACATTATACAGTGTTATATATACTCTTTCACTGTAGTTTATAGGTTTATAACATTATACCAAGTGTTATATAGACTATTTCACTGTAGTTTATATGTTTATAACATTATACCGTGTTATATATACTCTTTCACTGTAGTTTATAGGTTTATAACATTATACCGTGTTATATATACCCTTTCACTGTAGTTTATAGGTTTATAACATTATACCGTGTTATATATACCCTTTCACTGTAGTTTATAGGTTTATAACATTATACCATGTTATATATACTCTTTCACTGTAGTTTATAGGTTTATAACATTATACCGTGTTATATAGACTCTTTCACTGTATTTTATAGGTTTATAACATTATACCCAGTGTTATATATACTATTTCACTGTAGTCTATAGGTTTATAACATTATACCGTGTTATATATACTCTTTCACTGTAGTCTATAGGTTTATAACATTATACCAAGTGTTATATATACTTTTTCGCTATATTTTATTGGTTTATAACATTATACAGTGTTATATATACTCTTTCACTGTAGTTTATAGGTTTATAACATTATACCAAGTGTTATATATACTATTTCACTGTAGTCTATAGGTTTATAACATTATACCGTGTTATATATACTCTTTCACTGTAGTCTATAGGTTTATAACATTATACCAAGTGTTATATATACTTTTTCGCTATATTTTATTGGTTTATAACATTATACCAACTGTTATAACTACACAGTGAAGTTAGTGATTCTTGCATGGTACTAGAATTTTCATAAGGTTTCTGAGATGAAGAACATATTTAATAATGATTTATAAAGCTTTTTGGCTACACAATAAGAAAAACACCCCACATCCCCATTTGCTTTGATTCACTGACTTTGGTTTTATTCTCCCAGAATTCCTGAAGCAAAGACAAAAAATAAATCTGGAAAGAAGTTTTGAATCTAAGTGAAATATAGGGGTGCGTAGGGGGATTCCTTGGAATATCCCAATTAGAAACAGATGTGAGGATAGAAAGCTGGAAATGAAGCCTGTCTGTCACCCACTCCATCATCTCACTTCTGTAGCATCACATTCACAGGCTGCTGATCCTAGCAGCTGTCCTGAAGCTTTTGCACAGCTCACCTCTTCATCTCACTCCACTTGTCTTTCTTTGGTTACACAGAAGGGTTAATCCATTTGGTCCCCAAATTCACAATATCTGCTTTAGAGTGAGATGGGTAGGGTGAAGAATATCCCAGTTAAGACATTGTTACACTGAACTGCTTAAATATTTATAAATCTGGCACAACCTGTCCTGATAATCTTCAGTTATGGAGCCATTCTACATTAATAACCTGATACTGTCTGAAACTGAACATATGCTAATAATGCCATAGTAAATTGCTCTAAGGATATAACACAACATTCCATAAATATACAGCACTGTCTGAGCCTGCTTCATTTGTGCATAGTCTTGGCAATATACTAGCTAGAAACCGATCACTATCCCTGACATAGCTGTTAATATTTTGCCATGAGGTCATCCTTCCTAAACCTAGTACTGACTGAGTGAGAGCTCATCTGACATTAGATAGAAACCCTGTACTCTATGAGCCTTTCCTGATAATGGCAAGCTTAAAGTTCATCCTCTATTAGCAAGAAATGCAGTGCCACCTAAGATTGTTATGATAATGTTCAGTCAAGAAGACACATTACATTGCAAACAGACCCATCAGAAGCTGTGACCAACTCATATCTGATACTCTCTTGATAATTTGCACCCATGTATCCTACGTCTCACATGTAAAAGTTTGAATTGATAATCTATAGTTCCCATGCCATTTTATAGAGCATCTCTTTACTGCCCTAATAACCTTTAACCAGCAGATCATGCATCATTTGATAGGGCCCACAATCAGAGCCTCTCCTGATTAACATGGCTTTTCTTCCAAACTTGTCCTGATAATTTGCATCTACTGGACAAGCCTGCATTACATATAATGATGACTGCATGAGCCATCAACAATAATCTGAAGACATAACACCAAAGTACCTAATGTAAAAAAGTAACACATAGCCTGACCTGTTCCAATAATCTTATGTTAAAAACTATCATTAAACCCTATTGAGTATCTCCTGATATAATGCAGTCACAAGTTAGTGTACATTTAGCTAGAACCTCAGTTTAGAAGTAGTTTATCCTATTAATTTGCAGTCACAATGTTATATTCTCTATGAATAGAGAACAATAACAGTTTAAACTTGGCCTGATATTCTGCCATCTTGTTGCTACTACTATATAATATATCAACATTATTATTATTATCATCAGGTATTTATAGAGCGGTTCTGCAGCGCTATGAACATAGGTGGTATATAAAAACAATTACAGGGATCAAATGGGTAGAGGGTCCTGCCGAGAGTTGCACTGTTGTAGTCGGCTCTTATGAAGGTGGACTACAAACAGCTGGGCTCATAGGCTTACATGCTATGGGGTTTAAGGGGATAACAGTGGAGATCCATAAGATAGGAGCCAGTCTGGAGAAATCTTGTAAACGGGAATGTGAAGAGGTAACAAGAGAGGAGGAGAGTAGGAGATCATGAGCGGAGTAAAGGGGTCGGGAGGGAGAGTATCTGGAGACAAGGTCTGAGATGTAGGGGGGAGCAATGCAATTGAGGGCTTTATAAGTCAGAGTAAGAATTTTGTTTTTAATCCTGGAGGCAAGAGGAAGCCAGTGAAGGGATTGGCAGAGAGGTGCGGCAGATGAAGAGCGACGTGTAAGGAAGATGAGCCTGGCAGAGGCATTCATTATGGATTGTAAAGGAGCTAGGCAGCAGCTAGGGAGACCAGAGAGAATGGAGTTGCAGTAGTCGAGGCGGGAAAGGATGAGAGAGTGGATTAAAATCTTAGTTGTGTCTTGTGTAAGGAAATGTCTGATTTTAGCGATATTTTTAAGGTGGAAATGGCAGGCTTTAGCCAAGGACTGAATGTGAGGAGTGAAAGAAAGATCTGAGTCAAGTGTGACCCCAAGACATCAGGCATGTGAGGTTGGGGTAATGATGGAGTTATCAACAGTTAGAGACATGGGGTGTGGAGATTTTGGAAGAAGGGAGGAAAATAAGGAGCTCAGTTTTGGAGAGATTTACCTTGAGGTAGTGAGAGGACATCCCAGATGAGATATGAGAGAGACAGTTAGTAACACAGATTAACAAGGAAGGAGATAGTTCTGGTGCAGAGAGGTAGATTTGGGTATCGGCGGCATACAGATGATAGTGAGACCCGTGGGACTTTATTAAGGAACCTAATGAGGAAGTGTAGATTGAGAAGAGAAGGGGACTGAGGACAGAGCCTTGTGGTACTCCAACAGAAAGAAGTAACGGAGCAGAGGATGCCCCAGAGAAGGCTACACTAAAGGTACGGTTAGACAGATAGGAAGAAAACCAAGAGAGAGCCATGTCGCAGATCAAGGAGGATAAGTAGAGAGAAGTGGACTTTGGATCTTGCTGTAAGTAGGTCATTGGTAACCTTAACAATTGCTGTCTCTGTTGAGTGAAGGGGGCGAAATCCAGATTGCAGTGGATCAAGGAGGCAGTTTAATGTAAGAAAATGGGATAGACGTGCATATACTAGTTTTTCAAGAAGCTTTGAGGCAAGATGGAGTAGGGAAATAGGGTGGTAGTTGGATCGAGAGAAGTTTTTTTGAGGATAGGTGTGACTACTAATGCATGTTTAAGAGATGTGGGAACTATACCAGTGCTGAGGGAGAGGTTGAAGATGTGTGTGAGTATAGGGGTAAGGGTAGAAGAGAGGAAGGGGATTAGTTGTGAGGGGATGGGGTCGAGAGGACAGGTAGTGAGGTAAGAGGATAGTATAAGGGTAGAAATGTCTTCTTCTGTAATAGGGGCAAAAGAGCTAAATTTATGGCTATGTGGGTTTTGGATGATTGTGAGCTTTTGAGGGGGTGGGAGACCGGTAGTATGTTGAGAGCTGATTTCATTTCTGATGGAGTCGATTTTGTTGTAAAAGTAGCTTGCAAAATCTTGAGCTAAGAGAAAAGTTGTGGTGGGAGGTGGGGGTGGGCAGAGAGGAGTATTGAATGTGTAGAACAGAAGTTGGGTTTGAAGAAAGAGTAGAGATAAGAGTGGAGAAGTAATGTTGCTTATATAGATTAAGGGCAGAATAGTAAGAGTTCAAGATGTATGTATAGTTAAGAAAGTCAGCAGCAGAATCCCGAGATTTCCTCCAGTGTTGCTCAGCAGTACGGGAACATCTACGTAGGTACCGTGTCAGAGGAGTATGCCAGGGCTGAGGATGAGTCTATGTTTTCCGAGCTATGGTAGGTGGGGCCAGATTATCAAGGACCGATGTAAGGGTGGAGTTATAGTGGCAGATAGATTCATCAGGACAGGTAAAAGAGGGGATAGAAGATAGAAGTGGTTCAAGAGAGCTAGCGAGCTGTTGCTGATCTAGTAACTTGATAATTCTGTGAAGTTTAGTCTGAGGGGTAGAATCAGGGAGAGAGGTGATGCTACAAGTGAGGAAGTGGTGGTCAGAAAGAGGACAAGGTGAGCTTGTGAAGTTTGAGATAGTGCATCGATAGCTAAAAATCAGATCAAGGGATTGACCATCTTTGTGAGTGGGAGAGTCAGTCCATTGTGACAAACTGAAAAAGGAAGTAAGTTGCAGAAGTTGTTTTGCAGAGGAGGCAGTGGGATTATCAACAGGGAGGTTGAAGTCAATGAGAATGAGGGCAGGGGTATCCGAGGAAAGGAATTAAAGTAGCCAGGTGGCAAAGTGATCTAGAAATAGAGTTCCGGAGCCAGGGGAGCGGTATATGACTGCAACACATAAAGAGAGGAGAGAAAAAGCAAATCATCTGTGTTTCGAATGAAGAAAATGTGAGGGAAGAGAAGGGCTGTATTTGTTGAAAGGTGCAACGAGAGGAAAGTAAAATACCAACACCACATCCTTGTCTAATGTCAGACCTAGGAGTGTGGCTGAAGTGGAGACCCCCATGTGACAGTGCAGCAGAGGAAGCAGTGTCTGAAGGAGAGAGCCAGAAGTTTGAGAGAGTGGGAGATAAAGAGGTCATGGATAGAAGGGAGCTTGTTGCAAACAGAGGGAGAGTTCCAAAGTGAACAAGTGAAGGGGGTGGTGGCTTTAGATGTAAGATGAATGAGATTAGTGTTACCAGAGTTTTGTTTTTGAAGTCTATTGAAGCGTACACATAGGTGTGCAGGGCATTGAAAATGTGGGAGACCGGGATTAGGGGAGATGTTGCCAGCAGCTAGTATGAGCAAGATGGAGAGTGACATGAGATATGGATTTTCAGTAGTGAGACTGTTTTAATGATGAGTTGCAAGGGGGAGAGAGAGTCTTTAGGAATGTGTGAAGTTCATGAATACAAAGGTAAGGTGAGGTTAAGAGAGATGGGCTAATCAGTAGTGCAGGTGGTGAGGGTAAAGGAGTAATTGAGAAAAGTAGTTTGTTAAACAGACAAAATGTGGCAAAAAGGAATATGAAGATATTTAGAAATTTTACAAAATAGTCAAACAGTGTATAAAATTCAGTATTAAAACAAAACTTGCCTTATCCCTTGTCCAATCCTTGTTGAATTTGTTGTGCCTCACTTATAAATGTTCACTTAAGAGATGGGAACAGATGATCTTACAATACTGCTATGTAAATCTGCATTGCTTCCCCTTTATAAGCCAGCACATTCAGAATTTGGGGGAGGCTGGGGTTATACCATTGGTGAAATTATAAAATTAGCAATCATAACAAATATTTGCAAGGTTTGAACATCACATAGATGAAGACAAGATCAGCAGAGTAAATACATAAATTATTACACAGACTACAGGCAGATGCAAAAAAGAGAGACTTGTAGTACAAATGACACAAAAACAGGGAAATTGGCAGGATTTGAATGCAGGGACCTAATTCACATACCAAAGAGACACTTGTAGTACAAATTACACAAAAACAGGGAAATTGGCAGGATTTGAATGCAGGGACCCAATTCACATGCCAAAGAGAGACTTGCAGTACAGATGATACAAAAATAGAGAAATTGGCAGGATTTGAATGCAGGGACCCAATTCACATACCAAAGGGAGACTTACAGTACAAATGACACAAAAACAGGGAAATTGGCAGGATTTGAATGCAGGGACCCAATTCACATACCAAAGAGAGACTTGTAGTACAAATGACACAAAAACAGGGAACTAGGCAGGATTTGAATGCAGGGACCCAATTCACATACCTGAAAGCAGAAGAGAGAGAGTTGGTTAACTCACCATTTCTTAGAAGATGTCAATAGGCAGTTTGTTAGTTAGTAAACAGCAGTGTGATGAGTATTATTCTTGTATAATTTGTTGTGCCTCTCTTATAAATGTGACGTGAACAGATGCTCTTACAATACTGCTATCTAAACCTGCATTACTAACCCTGCATACATAATATGAGTTTGATGAGTATTTATACACAACACTCAAATTTGACCAAGGCTATGCTTAATAATCTAATATTAGCTCATACTATGTACAACATAATTCAAGACATCTCAGAGCCTGTCTGGATAATCTGTACTCGGCAGGCCACCTTACATAAGCTTGTGTATTGATATGCAACCAGTCCTTCATAAACACCAAGGAAACACAGCAGAGTTCACTGAGTCACTCTGTTTACTCGACACGTGTCAGACAGAGATGAAGGAGAGAGCTATGCTGATTATCTCATTACAGGAGGCGGGCAGCTGACAGGACAGCCATTACATGCTACACTGAAGGTGTTTCCTTTACTGAATGAGGATGAGACATGCTGTCAGACCTCAGACGCCTGGGATATGCTCCAGACTTGTTAATTGATGAATTTAAAATTTGGAGCTTGCTTCTAACACAGAATTCCTGCTTCAGAATAATGATAAAACCCAAACACTTATACTGCCTGTGTTCCAAACATCAGCAATGCATGGTTTATTGATGAGTTTCTACTATTCCCACATAACTAAAATGACCAACCTAAGGGCCCATGCTCACAATTTGGAATGGGTGAAAGTTTCAGAACATTTGTTTAAAATAACACGTTGGCTGCATTTTTTCATTCAAAACAAAAGTTCAATGTTTGAATATCTCATATTTGTTTCTGCAAACATTTAACTTTATCTTAACTGAATCCAATATATGAATATTAACCCCTGAAGGACTGAGCACTTTTAAATTTTCTGACCGTTTGGGACCAGGGCTATTTTTACATTTCTGCTGTGTTTGTGTTTAGCTGTAATTTTCCTCTTAGTCATTTACTGTACCCACACATATTATATACCGTTTTTCTCGCCATTAAATGGACTTTCTAAAGATAACATTATTTTCATCATATCTTAAAATTTACTATAAAAAAATATATAAAATATGATGAAAAAATGGAAAAAACACACTTTTTCTAACTTTGACCCCCACAATCTGTTATACATCTACAACCACCAAAAAACAACCATGCTAAATAGTTTCTAAATTTTGTCCTGAGTTTAGAAATACCCAATGTTTACATGTTCTTTGCTTTTTTTTGCAAGTTATAGGGCAATAAATACAAGTAGCACTTTGCTATATCCAAACCATTTTTTTTTTCAAAATTAGCAATAGTTACATTGTAATTGTGATATCTGTCAGGAATCCCTGAATACCCCTTTGACATGTTTTTTTTTTTAGTAGACAACCGAAAGTATTGATCCATTTTGGTATATTTCATACCACCATTTCACCGCCAAATGCGATCAAATAAAAAAAATTGTTTACTTTTTCACAAACTTCTCACTGAAATTATTTACTAACATCTTGTGCAATGATGGTACAAATGGTTGTACATGCTTCTCTGGGATCCCCTTTGTTCAGAAATAGCCGGCTTTGGGAAATAGCCGGCTTTGGCGTTGCTTTTTGGTAATTAGAAGGCCGCTAAATGCCGCTGCGCCCCACACGTGTATTATGCCCAGCAGTGAATGGGTTAATTAGGGAGCTTGTGGAGAGCATGTAGAGTTAATCTTAGCTTTAGTGTAGTATAGTAGACAACTCAAAGTATTGATCGAGGCCCATTTTGGTATATTTCATGCTACCATTTCATTTCCAAATGCGATCAAAGAAAAAAAAAAAAGCTCAATTTTTCACAAACTTTCGGCCAGATTACGAGTTTTGCTATGCGGTGCTAACGAGAAGTTTTCTCTCACTGCTCACTTACCTGCAGCGCTGATATTACAGGTTTTTACAAACCCGGCGTTAAAAGGCAAGAAGTGAGCATTGAGCAAAATTGTGCTCCTTACCGCACTCCAATACCAGCGCTGCTTAAGTCAGCGGTGAGTTGGTCGTACGTGCTCGTGCACGATTCCCCCATTGGAATCAATGGGGAGAGCCGGCTGAGAAAAAGTTTAACACTTGCAAAAAAGCAGCGTAAAACTCAATAACGCAAGCCCATTGATTCCTATGGGGAAATAAAATTTATGTTTACACCTAACACCCTAACATGAACCCCGAGTCTAAACACCCCTAATATTACACTTATTAACCCCTAATCTGCCGCCCCGACATTGCCGACACCTACATTATACTTATTAACCCCTAATCTGCCGCTCCTGACACCGCCGCCAACTACATTATATGTATTAACCCCTAATCTGCTGCCCCCAACATCGCCGACACCTAAATTATATTTATTAACCCCTAATCTGCCGGCCCCAATGTCGCCGCAACCTACCTACACTTATTAAACCCTAATCTGCCGCCACAACGTCGCCGCCACTATAATAAACATATTAACCCCTAAACCGCCGAACTCCCGCCTCGCAAACATTAGTTAAATATTATTAACCCCTAATCTGCCGTCCCTAACATCGCTGCCACCTACCTACATTTAATGACCCCTAATCTTCCGCCCCCAACATCGCCGCCACTATACTAAATGTATTAACCCCTAAACCTAAGTCTAAACCTAACCCTAACGCCCCCTAACTTAAATGTAATTACAATAAATCTAAATAAAAATGAATATTATTACCTAAATAATTCCTTTTTAAAACTAAATACTTACCTATAAAATAAACCCTAAACTAGCTACAATATAACTAATAGTTACATTGTAGCTATCTTAGGGTTTATTTTTATTTTACAGGCAAGTTTGTATTTATTTTAACTAGGTACAATAGTTATTAAATAGTTATTAACTATTTAAAGGGACAGTCAAGTCCAAAAAAATCTTTAATTTTTCAAATAGGGCATGTAATTTTAAACAACTTTCCAATTTACTTTTATCAACAATTTTGCTTTGTTCTCTTGGTATTCTAGTTGAAAGCAAACCTAGGAAGGCACATATGATAATTTCTAAGCCCTTGAAGGTCACCTCTATTTTATTTACTTTTAACAGCAGGGGAGAGCAAGCTCATGTAGGCCATATAGATAGCATTGTGATCACGCCCGTGGCTAGTGTCAGACACTGCACTAATTGGCTAAAATGCAAGTCAATAGATAATAACTAAAAGTCCTGTGATTAGGGGCGGTCAGGAGATGCTTAGATACAAGTTAGTCACAAAAGTAAAAAGTCTATTAATATAACAGTGTTGGTTTTGCAAAACTGGGGAATGGATAATAAAGGGATTATCTATCTTTTTAAACAACAATAATTCTGGTGTTGACTGTCCCTTTAATAACTACCTAGCTAAAATAAATACAAAAGTACCTGTAAAATAAAACCTAACCTAAGTTACAATAACACCTAACACTACACTAAAATTAAATAAATTTACTAAATTAAAAACAATTAAATAAATTAAATTAAATTAGCTAAAGTACAAAAAAACCCCCCACTGAATTACAGAAAATAATAAACAAATGACAAGATCTTTCAACTAATTACACCTAATCTAATAGCCCAATCAAAATAAAAAAGCCTGCCAAAATAAAAAAAACCTAGCCTAAACTAAACTATCATAAGCCCTTAAAAAGTAATCAGCTCTTTTACCTGTAAAAAAAAATAAGAGCAACCCCCCCAACAGTAAAACCCACCACCCACACAACCAACCCCCCAAATAAAAAGCTAGCTAAAAATAACCTAAGCTCCCCATTGCCCTGAAAATGGCATTTGGATGGGCATTGCCCTTAAAAGGGCAGTTAGCTCTTTTGCTGCCCAAACTCCTAATCTAAAAATAAAAGCCACCCAATACACTCTTAAAAAAACCTTACACTAACCCCCTGAAGATCGACTTACAGTTCTGAAGACCGGACATCCATCCTCAAGGAAGCGGCTGAAGTCTTCATCCAAGCCAGGCGAAGTGGTCCTCCAGACAGGCAGAAGTCTTCATCCAGATGGCATCTTCTATCTTCATCCATTCGACGCGGAGTGGCTCCATCTTCAAGTTCCTTTAAGTGACGTCATCCAAGATGGAGTCCCTTAGATTCCGATTGGCTGATAGAATTCTATCAGCCAATCGGAATTAAGGTAGAAAAAATCCTATTGGCTGATTCCAATCAGCCAATAGAATGCAAGCTCAATCCTATTGGCTGATTGCATCAGCCATTAGGATTTTTTCTACCTTAATTCCGATTGGCTGATAGAATTCTATCAGCCAATCAGAATCTAAGGGACGCCATCTTGGATGACGTCACTTAAAGGAACCTTCATTCCTCGGGTAGTCGTCGGAAGAAGAGGATGCTCCGCGTCGGATGTCTTAAAGATGGAGCTGCTCCGCGTCAGATAGATGAAGACTTCTGCCCGTCTGGAGGACCACTTCGCCTGGCTTGGATGAAGATTTCTTCTTGTTTCTTTGAGGACTTTGGTCCGGTTGGATGAAGACTTCTTCTGCTTCCTTGAGGATGGATATCCGGTCTTCAGAACTGTAAGTTGATCTTCAAGGGGTTAGTGTTAGTTTTTTTTTAAGGGTGTTCTGGGTGGGTTTTATTTTTAGATTAGGGGTATGGGCCACAAAAGAGCTTACTGCCCTTTTAAGGGCAATGCCCATCCAAACGCCCTTTTCAGGGCAATATGGAGCTTAGGTTTTTTTAGTTAGTTTTTTATTTGGGGGGTTTGTTGTGTGGGTGGTGGGTTTTACTGTTGGGGGGTGTTTGTATTTTTTTTTTTTACAGGTAAAAGAGCTGATTACTTTAGGCCCTTTTAAGGGCTATTGATAGTCTAGTTTAGGCTAGGGTTTTTTTTTATTTTGTGGGGGCTTTTTTTATTTTGATAGGGCTATTAGATTAGGTGTAATTAGTTTAAAGATCTGTAATTTGTTTTTAATTTTCTGTAATTTAGTGTTTTTTTGTAATTTAGCTAATTTAATTTAGTTTTAATTTAATTGTTTTTAATTTAGTTAATTTATTTAATTGTAGTGTAGTGTTAGGTGTTATTGTAACTTAAGTTAGGTTTTATTTTACATGTACTTTTGTATTTATTTTAGCTAGGTAGTTATTAAATAGTTAATAACTATTTAATAACTATTCTACCTAGTTAAATAAATACAAACTTGCCTGTAAAATAAAAATAAACCCTAAGCTAGCTACAATGTAACTATTAGCTATATTGTAGCTAGCTTAGGGTTTATTTTACAGGTAAGTATTTAGTTTTAAATAGGAATTAGTTAGGTAATGATAGTAATTTTATTTAGATTTATTTAAATTATATTTAAGTTAGGGGGTGTTAGGGTTAGGGTTAGACTTAGGTTTAGGGGTTAATAAATTTAGAATAGTGGCCGCGACAGATTAGGGGTTAATAAGTGTAGGTAGGTTGCAACAACATTGGGGGCGGCAGATTAGGGGTTAATAAAAATAATGTAGGTGTCGACGATGTTAGGGATGGCAGATTAGGGGTTAATAATATTTAACTAGTATTTGCGAGGTGGGAGGGTGGCGGTTTAGGGGTTAATATGTTTATTATAGTGGCGGCGATGATCGGAGTGGCAGATTACAGGTTAAAAATTTAATATTAGTGTTTGCGATGTGGGAGGGCCTCTTAACTACTGACATTAAAATGCGTTAAGGATCTTGGAGGTAGAGGTTGTACTGCTCACTTTTTGGCCTCCCAGGAAAGACAGCGCTATGGAAGTCCCATAGAAAAAAGACTTTACAAAGTTTACGTAAGTCGTTTTGCGGTAAGGCCAAAGAAGTGTGCGCTGCCCCTATACCTGCAAGACTTGTAATACCAGCGGTAGTGAAAAAGCAGCGTTAGGACCTGTTAATGCTGCTTTTTCAGCCTAGCGCACAACTCGTAATCTAGTCGTTTAGGTTTCACACTGAAATTATTTACAAACAGCTTGTGCAATTATGGCAGAAATGGTTGTAAATGCTTCTCTGGGATCCCCTTTTTTCAGAAATAGCAGACATATATGGCTTTGGCGTTGCTTTTTGGTAATTAGAAGGCCGCTAATTGCCGCTGCGCACCACACTTGTATTATGCCCAGTAGTGAAGGGATTAATTAGGTAGCTTGTAGGGTTAATTTTAGCTTTAGTGTAGAGATCAGCCTCCCACCTTGCACATCCCATCCCCTGATCCCTCCCAACCTGAACCCAGGTTGCTAACCCAATAAAGAGCCAGCACACAAGCTTACATTCCAGCCTTTTCAAATAAAGATACCAAGAGAACAAAGAAAAATTGATAATAGGAGTAAATTAGAAAGTTACTTAAAATTGCATGCTCTATCTGAATCATGAAAGTTTAATTTTGACTAGACTGTCCCTTTAAGATTTGAATGTTGATTCACCTAGTCTTTAATGAAAAGAATTGCAAACATGTTGTGGCCTAGATTACAAATTGAGCACAAAAATATGAGAACTATGAATAACATAGCTTGAGCACACTAGTGTTTCTATTTTTGCTCTCAAGTTAATAGACTTTTATGGGGGGGGGGAGTTGTTGGATATTGCTCAAGTTCTAAGCAAATGGTCCGCAAGTAGTGGAGTTCTGTGCAATACTATTAATAATAATGGTTTACTATAGGTATCTAATAGCACTACATTCTAATGTGAGATTTTAGATTGTGCTCAACAAGCACAATGAACATGCTATTAGCGCTCCCTGCACTGTCCATTAAAAGTATTCAGGAGCATAAAAATAAATTCTACTGCTTAAAAGAGACATGAAACCCAAAAATGTTCAATCATAATTAGCTGGTGATTGGTAGGTGCATATACTTGTCATTGACTCAGGTAGCTCCCAATGCTACTCCTTAACAAAGGAAACAAAGAGGATGAAGCAAATTTGATCAAAGACATAAATTGTACATTTTTAAAAAATTGTACTCTCTATTTGAATCATAACAGAAAAAAAAATGTTGTTCATGTCCCTTTAAGATGATGTGGGTCAAATTTTCAACCATCCCTTTTTAATACTTAGCGGTAGACTGTAGACCGAGCTCAAGATAACGCACGCTGCGCTATCAATTGTACTCAACTTGTAATTTAGCCCTGTATCTATATTAAAGGCACAGTAAAGTCATAATTAGACATTCATGATTTAGACAGAGCAAACCATTTTAAACAACTTTCCAATTTACTCCTATTATTTAATGTGCTTCCTTCTCTTGTTATCCTTTGCTGAAAAGTGTATCTAGGTAAGCTCAGGAGCAGCAAAGAACCTAGGTTCTTGCTGCTGATTGGTGGCTGCATATATATACTGATTGTCATTGGCTAACCCATGTGTTCAGTAAGATACCAGTAGTGCATTGCTGCTCCTTCAACAACTGATACTAAAAGAATGAAGCAAATTTGATATTAGAATTAAACTGGAAAGTTGTTTAAAATTGTATGTTCTACCTAAATCATGAACCAAAATGATTGGGTTTCATGTCCCTTTAAGGTGACTTATATGTTCTAAGACATTCCGATCTAGTAAAAATACTTCTCTCTGAATTAATAAAACAACCAAAGTCATGTAAAAAAAAGTTAGTTAAACACAATAAAAAAAAATTAAGAAATCTGTGTCCAGAAGCTTTTAAAGGGGGTTTTCACAGGAACAAAAGGTAACCAAAGCATGATTCAGTATTAATGACACTAATGTGTTTCCGTGTACGTTTTTTCCCTTAAAGGGATTTAGAAGTACAAAATTATGATTCAGTATTATTGACACTAATGTGTTTCAGTGTATGTTTTTTTTTCCCCTTAAAGGGATATAAAAGTACAAAAGCATGATTCAGTATTATTGACTCTAATGTGTTTCAGTGTACGTTTTTTTCCCCTTAAAGGGATATAAAAGTACCAAATTATGGTAGAGCATTTTATTATTATAAGCAAAGGAGGAGGCAGACGTCCTAGGATGTTTAAAATTCCATTACCTTTATTCAGTGAAGTAAGACATCAAAACACAAGTATAAAAAATGCAGGATAGTCTGACTAGTTTTGGCGTTGTGCCGTAATCATAAACCTGCTTCACACTGGGAAGTAAACATTTTAAAAAGGCTGTTCTGCACAGATATTGGTTAATTAAGAGGGAGGAACAATACCTCCTCTTTAACCCCTCACATGTCTTAATCACTGTTTTTAATAAACTGAGACTCATGTATAGCATTGTTCAAACTGAATTAATAACAGGCTTAGTGGATGGAGACTTAAGATAAAATAAGGAAGAGAGCACAATATTTACATAGCTATACTTATACATATATCATAAACGTGTATTACATATGCATGGAGAATACAATTACTAGCACATAAGTAGTGTATAGCTTAACTATGACTCCAAAACCCATATTGTTAACATTCGCTATACGCATAGTCACTATCCTAAATAGCCCAGAAGTATTTATAATATACATGCACCTTGAGTGGCCATAGGAAGTGAGCGGATAACAGCCCAAAATATATATGGGAATGTGTAAAGGGTAACAGTGTATCAAGAATGGACACGAGAGGATGCTTTATGTATATCTGAAGTAACCAGTCAGTCCCAGGGATTATACAAACTCTAGATAAACTTTTCAGACATAGTAAAATGAAACCACATTAACGTTAACGTGTGTATATAGATATATAGTGTATACAGGCAATAATTCAATGCCAATGATTAATTAAATCAGATTCAGAATTGAAACCATCAGGAACCTGAGTATGAAGCTTAAAAATCCAGAAGGTCTCTTGTCTAGTCAAGAGCTCATCTTTATTGCCTCCCCTGGGTGGTTGCCTAATGGTTTCAATTGCCCTCCATTTGAATGCTCTAACATCCCCCTCCTGCACCTCAATGAAATGTTTTGATAAAGCAGAACATGGCTTCTTATTTTTGATATAGCCAAGATGTTCACGTACCCTAGTTCGTATGTCTCTTATAGTGATGCCTACATACTGACATCAATGGTGAATACATTCTATTAGGTACACAACATAGGATGTAGAGCATTTCACACATCCTTTTGTTTCAAAGGTTTGATTAGTGACACATGAATAAAAATTCTTCCCCTCTACAATGGATTCACAAGCCTTACATCTGCCACTCCCACACCTGTATGTACCATTAACACTCAACAATGTAGTTGGTCGCTCTTTCCGTGGGAGTTGGGTGGGGGATAGAATGTTACCCAGGGTCAAGCTCCTAGAGTATACACATTTAAACCCTTTCTCTACAGTGGCCTTCAAGCCCTTATCACCATAAAGAAGAGGGAAATATTTGTATCCTGTCTGTTCATTCCGGCCACTTCCTTAGCCACATTACCAACTATCCTCGGCTGATAGCCCCTCATCATATCGGTACTCTCTTCCACAAAGTCAACATCAGAGTTACAGATCCGTCTAGTATGCAGCAATTGTCCCTTTGCAATGCCTCTGAAAACAAGCCTAGAGTGCTTTTACTGTGTATTAGCGTATTGCCTGAAATGGGCATCCTATACAGTCTAGTGATAATTTTCCCAGACATAACATCCCCCTCAATGGAGATGTCTAAGAAATTAATTTTATGTTTATTCCACTCAGAGGTGAAACTAACACCATTTCCCTATCATTTAGGAATTTTACAAAGCTTTCAGCATCCCTTTCTTCAGATGTCCACACTAGAAGCAGATCATCTATGAAACGTTTATACCGGCGTATATGGCCTGTATAGGGATTACTACCTGCATAGATGAAGCACCTCTCAAGCCATCCCATAAATATATTTGCATAGGATGGGGTGAATTTCGCCCCCATGGCTGTGCCTTGCCTCTGCAGGTAGTAGGTCCCTTCAAATAAAAAATAGTTATGTTGAAGGAGAAAAATGGTGACCCTAAGTATAAATTCAATAGCATGCCTTTCCATATCGTAGTGTAGTTCCAGAAAAGACTTAATAGCCAAAATGCACAAATGATGGGGAATACTGGAATATAAAGACACTACATCTATGGTAAGCCAACTACAATCGGATGTCCATGTGAAATCCTCCAACAACTGTAATACATGTGTAGTATCTTTAATATGGCTATGTAAGGCCGAAACAATAGGTTGTTATATAGCATCCAACCACTCAGGCAGTGGCTCCAAAAGGGAGCCAATGCCTGAGACAATTGGTTGTCCCTTTACATTTACCAGACTTTTATGCATAGTCCCGCAGTTCATGTACATGTATTAGTTTGGTTCGGATGCGGGATGGAGGAGAGATGGTAAGCCTCTTTGAATAGGTGGGTTTTCAAGGATCGTCTGAAGCTATACAAGGTTGGAGACAGTCTAATGGAGCAGGGTAGAGAGTTCCAGAGGACAGGAGCAGCACGTGCGAAGTCTTGGAGGCGGGAGTGGAACGTAGAGATAACAGGAGTGTAGAGACATAGGTCAGAGGTTGATCGAAGACGACGGGATGGGGAATATTTCACGATGAGAGAGGAAATATAGTTGGTAGTTAGACTGTTGAGTGCTTTGTAGGTTAGGGCTAATACTTTAAATTGTATTCTGGAGTGTATGGGGAGCCAGTGTAGAGACTGGCAGAGCGGAGCAGCTGATGTAGATCGTCGACTTAGGTGGATGAGCCTAGCAGAAACATTCATAATAGATTGGAGGGAAGAGAGGCAGTGTTTTGGAAGGCCATTTAGGAGTAGATTGCAATAATCAATGCGTGACAGGATGAGGGAATGAATAAGTATTTTTGTAGTTTTTTGAGTAAGGAAGGCACAAATTCTTGAAATGTTGCGTAGGTGTGAACGGCAGGATTTGGTAAGCGTTTGTATATGTGGGTTGAATGTGAGTTCTAAGTCTAGTGTGACCCCAAGGCAGCGGACCTGGGGTGAGGTGTTGAGAATAGAGTCTCCAACCATCAGAGAAATGTCAGGTGTCGGATGTCTCGAAGAGGAGGGGATAAGAAGCAGCTCAGTTTTGGGCAGATTGAGTTGGAGGTAGTGTGAAGACATCCAAGAGAAAATTGCAGAGAGGCAGTCAGAAATCTGGTTGAGTAAAGAGGGAGAGATATCAGGAGAGGAAAGATAGATTTGGGTATCATCAGCATATAGATGGTACTGGAATCCAAAGGAGGCTATACGTTTTCCAAGGCAGGATGTATAAAGAGAGAAAAGCAAGGGGCCCAAGACAGAGCCTTGCGGTGCTCTAACTGAGAGAAGCATAGGATCACAAGATATGTTGTTAAAGGAAACTGAAAACGAGCGGTTTGAAAGATGTGATGCAAACCAAGAGAGGGCTGTGTCTTGGATGCCAAATGAATGTAGTATTTTTAGGAGGAGAGGATGGTCAACTGTGTCAAAAGCTGCGGACAGGTCAAGAAGAATTAGTAAGGAGTAATGGCCTTTTGCTTTAGCTGATAACAGGTCATTTGTTACTTTAGCAAGAGCAGTTTCTGTTGAGTGTTTAGGGCGGAAACCAGATTGTAGTGGATCAAGTGTAGTGGATCAAGTAAGGAGTTAGTTTTGAGAAATTGAGTTAGCCAATTATAGACTAGTCGTTCCAATAATTTTGAAGCAAAGGGAAGTAAGGAGACCGGTCGATAGTTAGAAGGCGTGGAGGGGTCAAGTGAGGGCTTTTTTAGGATTGGTATGATTGACGCTTGCTTGAATGTGTCAGGAAATGTGCCAGCAGTGAGAGATTGGTTAAAGAGATGAGTTAGGGTAGGGGTTAGTGAAGCAGAGAGAGAGGTAATAAGTCATGAAGGAATAGGGTCAAGTGGGCAGGTTGTGAGATGAGCCAAGGAAGTAGCATAGATTTTTGTTAATAGAAGGGGTGGGTAGGATCACGAGGTGCAGATCTCTTTTCTAATGGTGTCAATTTTATTTTTGAAGTGATCAGCAATAATTTGAGCAGGGAGGTTGGTAGTGGGCGAGGGGGCAGGTGGACGTAGAAGGGAGTTAAAGGTTGAGAACAGTTTTCTGGGGTTGGATGCGTGAGATGACACAAGGGAGGAGAAATAGACTTGTTTGGCCAGGCTGAGCGCAGAGTTGTAGGACTTAAGGGTGAATTTATAATGTTGGAAATCAGCAAAGGTGCGTGATTTCCTCCACTGCCGTTCAGCAGCTCGTGAGCATATCTGGTCTGTTTAGTGTGCCACGGTTGCCGTCGAGTGATTGATTTACGTCGAAGAG
Organism: Bombina bombina; assembly: GCF_027579735.1. Taxonomy (NCBI): domain Eukaryota; kingdom Metazoa; phylum Chordata; class Amphibia; order Anura; family Bombinatoridae; genus Bombina; species Bombina bombina. Next base: position 628,450,931 of record NC_069499.1, on the reverse strand, counting down.
TGGAGGGTGCAGTTTGTAGAAGGAAATTAATTGTAAGAGCAGGGTGGATCACCAAACTCCTGAAATACCTAGGGGTCCCTTATCTTAGGTATAAAGAGTAATGAAATATGCAGATTTAAACAGGAGCACTATAGCTAAAGGTGAGTGATTTATATTATTGAATTGTATTCCAGAAGCCGAAACCTATACAATTGTCTAAACACCAATGCATAAATGAATATATCAATATATGCAATAAAATTAGGCAGGAGCACTATGGCTAAAGATGAATATTGTAACTCATATACTCGAGTCTAAACCTATACAGGTGCCTGAACACAAGTGGTTAAATGGGATAGTGATGACAAAAAAACTAAGTGTGCCAAATTGCAGTGTAAACATACAACATACTAATTGAGGGTGTATAAAAGTAAGAAATCTTATAGTACCTAAAAACCAATGTGAATCTTTAGGACTAACGCAATAGTGAAACTAACAATAAAAAACTATTTAAAACAAACTTAGTGACAATCATGGTCTATACACTGACCATACTCTTAATGAGATAATAATGTGTGTAATAATAAAAAATGAGTGATTATTAAGGCTTTGCCTAGAATTTAATTATGCATAAAGTGCACACAAGTAATGATACAATGCAATAAGTAAAATCATAAAATAAAAAATGGACGTCTCCGTATACAATAAAGGTTGCCACCACAAAAATCTCTGGAGAAATGTGAATAGTCAAATCACAGGTTATACGTCCAAGTTAGATGAATCAGTTATCCGGATATATAATTAATATGAGAGAAGATCTTTTGCTTACCCCCAAACAGTTCATCAATATTCATCTTTAGCCATAGTGCTCCTGCCTAATTTTATTGCATATATAGATATATTCATTTATGCATTGGTGTTTAGACAATTTTATAGGTTTCGGCTTCTGGAATACAACTCAATAATAATATAAATCACTCACTCACCTTTAGCTATAGCACTCCTGTTTAAGGGTGCCGTTTGGTCGTGTTGATTTTAGTGCCGAATTATACTGTAGAGTCACGAGGTTTGGACAAGAGAGGGATGAAATGTCAGAGATCAGAGGACTAAGTTGATTGGAAAAGTCTGTGAGATCCAAGTCATTTAAATTCCTGTGAGGTAGCAGTTTTTTGGGGGCTTGCAAAGATGTAGCAGGTAGAGTAAGAGAGAAAGTTAATAGATGGTGGTCAGAGAGAGGAAAGGGGAAGTTAAGGGAGTTGGAAACAGCACAGAGATTTGTGAAGATCAGGTCTATGGAGTTGCCTTCATAGTGTGTTGGAGATGTTGTCCACTGGGACATGCCTAAAGAGGTGGTAAGGTATAGAAGTTTAGAGGCAGCAGGCATGTTAGGCTTATCAAGGGGTATGTTGAAGTCCTCTAAGATGAGAGAAGGGACATTAGAAAAGAGAAAATGTGGAAGCCAGGCTTCAAAGTGGTCCAGAAATTGTGATGCTGGGCCAGGGGGCCGATAGATAACTGCAACACCAAGAGCTATAGGGGAGAAGAGGCGGATAGCGTGAACTTCAAAAGATGAGAAGGAAAGAGAGGGGGGTGAAGGAATGCAGTGAAAGGTACTGTGTGGAGATAGGAGAATTCCTACTCCTCCTCCTTGTTTGTCTTCAGGCCTGGGAGTGTGACTGAAGTGCATGACGCCATAGGACAGAGAGGCTACAGCAGTTGTGTTAGAGGAAGAAAGCCAAGTTTCAGTGAGGGCTAACAGGTTAAGTGAACGTGAAATAAATAGGTCATGAATAGATGTAAGCTTATTGCATACCGAGCGTGCATTCCAAAGGGCACACGAGAAATGGGGTGTACTAATAGAGGTGCAGTTAATGAGGTTTAGAGGGTTACGTGTGCAAGGTGTATGAGGTGTCATTTGGGGTAGTGATCTGAGGGAAGCAGAGGGTGGACCTGCGTTAGGCGAGACATCCCCAGCTGCAAGAAGAAGAAAGATGGTGAGTGAAAGGAGATGAGAATGTGTCTTATGTGAGTGTTTAAGTTTAGGATCAGTGAAGCATGGCTGGCTGAGGGATGTGAGATAGGAATAAAGTTCATGTATGTTGTAGAGGGGGGAAGGTAGAAGAGAAGGAGAAATATGAATTTTCTGAGTGCTGTTTGGGAAAGGAAGAGCTGTGACTTTAAGGAGAAGGGAGGAAAAGGTTAATGCAGACATTAGAAAGTGTAGCATATTTGCATTTATTTGTTGTAATTTGAAAGTACTTATTTCTGTTGTCCACTCCTTTGTCTAACTCTGTTGTTATAAATCTCTCTACACTTATGAACTAGCACACTTAGGGCACTGCACACATGCAGTGCTGCACTGATCTAACAAACTAAGCTTGATGAAACAAGCTAGGGATATTCAATTTAAAGGTAATAACAGTCACATGAGCCTAATTAGCAAAGGTCATAAATTAGAGCAGGACCAAACAAGGCCTAAGCAAACATTGCAGATGGCACCTTTCTTATTAAAATGGAAGGCACAGAAAAGAAAACTTTTTTTACAAAAAGGTAATACAGACATACCAGAGATAGATAAATATTTGTAGGGGGAATAAACAGTTATAATATGTGTTGCAGGGTTAAAATGGAGTCCTTATGCACATACCAGAGATAGATAAATATTTGTAGGGGGAATAAGCAGTTATAATATGTGTTGCAGGGTTAAAATGGAGTCCTTATGCACATACCAGAGATAGATAGAGATTTGTAGGGGGAATAAGCAGTTATAAAATGTGTTGCAGGGTTAAAATGGAGTCCTTATGCACATACCAGAGATAGATAGAGATTTGTAGGGGGAATAAGCAGTTATAAAATGTGTTGCAGGGTTAAAATGGAGTCCTTATGCACATACCAGAGATAGATAGAGATTTGTAGGGGGAATAAGCAGTTATAAAATGTGTTGCAGGGTTAAAATGGAGTCCTTATGCACATACCAGAGATAGATAGAGATTTGTAGGGGGAATAAGCAGTTATAATATGTGTTGCAGGGTTAAAATGGAGTCCTTATGCACATACCAGAGATAGATTGAGATTTGTAGGGGGAATAAGCAGGAGCTGTTCCTATTAGCCAATAAGCAATAGACCCAAATGCAGTTCCTGCTTCTTTCATCTTAAATTTAAACCACTTTTAATTAACCTAAATTTTTACACATAACACATATCTTAATGATTAACAGCTGCTCTGTCATATGCATGCTAGAACTATTTTGAGTAGTATGTCCCTTTATTTTTGTTATAATCCTTTTGAAATCTAAGAACTTTATTGCAATTATAAATGAGAATTGTGATCATCGTGTTTATAATGTATATCAATATACACTGTGCACAGTATTATAGTAATAGGACAGGACTTAGCCTTGTACTCGAGGGAGATTTAAACATGGCGGCACCGACGACTAGAGGGAGAAATGGAATACCTTAAATACAATGCTTATAAAATGTATTTAGTATTCAGTGTCCCTTTAAAGGACCACTCAATGCAGTAGAATTACATAATTAACAAGTACATAATAAAAAGACAATGCAATAGCACTTACTCAAAATAATAATAAGCAGTAGACTTTTTTCTGATAAATTAAATTTTTTCTCACATTTTCCTTCCCCCTGTATCATGTGACAGATATAAGCCAATCACATACTAGTATACGTATACCCTTTCAGCTTGTGCACATGCTCAGTATGATCTTGTTCCCTAGAAAGTGTGAATATAGAAAGACTGTGCAAAATTTTAAAATGGAAGTAAATTGGAAAGTGTCTTAAAACTGCTGCTCTATCTGAATCATAAAAGTTTATTTTGACTTGAGTGTCCCTTTAAGCTGAACACAAAACATGTTCACCAGAATTTCCGCATGTTTACATGCATTCTGATTTGTAACAAAAGCACAAAGCTCCTGTGTCACAAAGTTAAATCTTTTTTATTTTAAATAAAAGTAGTTTTGGTGGTTACAGGGGTTCTATAACGTGCTTTCAAACTCAGAGCTGAGTCACAGCTCTGAAAAATGTGAGTAGTACTTTATTTTAACCCTTTGAGTGCTAAGCACTTTTCCACCTGGGTGCTAAGCTTTTCAAAGGGTTTTTTTCTTTTTCTAGCTCCCCGACTTACACTGTTGGAAAGGTTAGGCGATTACCTTTCCAACCGTGGGTCTTGGGGGTCTGTAGCTGCTTAGATGCCTGAGATACAGGCTTCTAAGCAGCATGCCCCTTTTCCTATACTTAACATTGTTAAGTTTAAATAAAGTTGTGCAGTGACGTCATCACGTCATTGTGCGTGACGTCACTGCTCATAACATGAAGCCCCGGCAATGCCTGTCACTATACAAACCCAATCTTCGGGGTAGGAGTGGGTGGGAACCCCCAGATCTCCCTCAAGGTGGGAGATTGCTAGCGACGGCTCTGAGCCGTCGTTAGCACCTGAGTGGGAAACTCTGCGACAGCTCAGAGCTGTTGTTAGCACAGAATTTATACTTCTATCACCTGAACTTCACAATATTTATTTGTTATTTCTCTTTTTTTCTGAGATACAGCATCTACTATGAGGACTTTATTGTATAGTGATTCTATTGACACATTATTATTGTAATTATGAACACTGTCAATTAACAGTTTGATTTTTTAAATATTGTAATTAAAGGACTATTAAATACAGCAGAATTGCATAATGAACAAATGCATATTAAAAATTCAATGCGATAACGTGCAGTAGATTATTTTTTTGGGGGGAGAATTCAAAATTCCCTTTCATTTCCCTGCCCCCTTCATCATGTGACAACCATTAGCCAATTACAGACTCATATGATCTCACTGTGAACTCTTGCATATCTCAGTAGCAGCTGGTGCCTCAGAAAGTGTTCATACAAAAGACTGCAACATTTGATAATGGAAGCAGATTAAAAAGTTTTTGAAAATTGCATGCTCTATCTGAATCATGAAAGTTTAATTTTATCTGTAGTGTCTCTTTAAGATGTATCTTTCACTTTCCCACAAGTGGTCCTGGGTTTGACCAGCTTCCAGATAACAATAATATACCATGCATATTTCATCTTATCTTGGGGGTTTTGGTGACCCCAAAGAAGCCTTTTGCCATAGAAATATATCATAAGACCCCAAATACTTTACTGTCCTGCTATGTCACCAAGTGGATGACATCACACAGGTTATCATAATCCATGCCTACACTTTTGCCTAGATCAATAATCTCAAGGCTTTTAAATGATTCAGAAGCAAATGACTGGGTTATCAGCTCAAGTATGAAGTAGCACTGCCCAATCATTAACTCACAATTAGCCTTTGACACATCTGATAATTGCCACCTCACTAGTCTTTGTGACTCTTCGTATGACTTTTTTTAGTTCTTATGCCAATCAATTCCAGAGAATTTAGGAAGCTGAAACAAAATATAACTGGACTAGTCCTAAAGCCCGTTCACACGGGCCATTTTTTGCAGGGTACAGCGGTCCTACCCCTTGCTCTCTCTCCCTCCCCCTCTCTTTTACTCTCTCTCTCTCCCCCCTCTCTTTTGCGCTTTCTCTCCCCCTCTCTTTTGAGATCTCTCTCTCCCTCCTCTTTTGCGCTCTCTCTCCCCCCCTCTTTTGCGCTCTCTCTCCCCCCCTCTTTTGCGCTCTCTCTCTCCCACTCTCTTTTGCTCTCTCTCTCCCCCTCTCTTTTGCGCTTTCTTTCCCCCTCTCTTTTGAGCTCTCTCCCCCCCTCTCTTTTGCGCTCCCCCCTCTCTTTTGCGCTTTATCTGTCCCTCCCTCTTTTGCGCTCTCTCTATCCCCCCCTCTTTTGCGCTCTCTCTATCCCCCCTCTTTTGTGCTCTCTCTCTCCTCCCTCTTTTGCGCTCTCTCTCCCCCCTCTTTTACGCTCTCTCTCTCCCCCCCTCTTTTGCACGCTCTCTCTCACCCCTCTCTTTTGCGCTCTCTCTCACCCCTCTCTTTTGCACTCTCTCTTCCCCCTCTCTTTTGCACTCTCTCTCTCCCCTGTCTCTCCCCCCCTCTCTCTGTCTCCCCCCTCACTCTCCCCTCTATCTCTCTCTCTCTCCCCTCTATCTCTCTCTCTCCCCTCTATCTCTCTCTCTCTCCCCTCTCTCTCTCTCCCCTCTTTCTCTCTTTCTCTCTCTCCCCTCTCTCTCCCCCCTCTCTACCCCCTCTCTCTCTCCCCCTCTCTCTTTCCCCCTCTCTCTCTCCCCCTTCTCTCTCTCCCCCCTCTCTCTTTCCCCCTCGCTCTCTCTCCCCCTCTTTCTTCTCTCTCCCTCCACCTCCCCTCTCTCTAACACCCCCTCCCCCTCTTTCTCTCCCTCCCCTCTCTCCACCTCCCCTCTCTCTAACTCCCCCTCCCCCTCTCTCTCTCCCTCCCCTCTCTCCTCTCTCTCTCCCTCCCCTCTCTCTCCCCTCTCTCCCCACCTCCCCCCTCCCCCCTCTTTCTCTCCCCCTGCCCCCTCTTTCTCTCCCCCTCCCCCACTCTCTCTCTCCCCCTCCCCCACTCTCTCTCTCCCCCTCCCCCCTCTCTCTCCCCCCCCTCTCTCTCCCCCTCCCCTCCTCTCTCTCTCTCTCTCTCCCTCACCCCTCTCTCCCCATCCTCCCCTCCCTCCCCCTCCCCTCTCACTCCCCCTCCCCTCTCACTCCCCCTCCCCTCTCTCTCTCACTCCCCCTCCCCCTCTCTCTCTCTCCCTCCCCTCTCTCCTCTCTCTCTCTCTCCCCCCCTCTCTCTCCCCTCTTTCCCTCCCCCCCTCTTTCTCTCCCCCTCCCCCCTCTCTCTTCCCCTCCCCCCCTCTCTCTCCCCCTTCCCCCCCTCTCTCTCTCTCTCCCCGCTCCCCCCTCTCTCCCCATCCTCCCCTCTCTCCCCCTCCCCCCTCTCTCTCTCTCTCTCTCTCCCTCCCCTCTCTCTCCCCTCTCTCTCTCTTTCACTCTCTCCCCTCTCTCTCCCCCCCCTCTCTCTCCCCCTCTCTCTCCCCCTCTCTCTCCCCCTCTCTCTCTCCCCCTCTCTTTCTTTCCCCCCTCGCTCTCTCTCTGCCTCTCTCTCCTCTCTCTCTCTCTCTCTCTCTCTCTCTCTCTCTCTCTCTCTCTCTCTCTCTCTCCCCTCTCTCTCTATCTCCCCCTCTCTCTCCCCCTCTCTCTCTCCCTCCCTCCCCTCTCTCTCTCCCCCTCCTCTCTCTCCCTCCCCCTCTCCTCTCTCTCTCCCTCCACCTCCCCTCTCTCTCTCCCTCCCCTCCAATCTCTCTCTCCCTCCCCCTCCCCTCTCTCTCTCCCTCCCCTCTCTCTCTCCCTCCCCTCTCTCTCTCACTCCCCCTCCCCTTCTCTCTCTCTCTCCCTCCCCTCTCTCCTCTCTCTCTCCCTCCCCTCTCTCTCTCTCCCCTCTCTCCCTCCTCTTTCTCTCCCCCTCCCCCTCTCTCTCCCCTCCCCCCCTCTCTCTCTCTCCCCCTCCCCCCTCTCTCCCCATCCTACCCTCCCTCCCCCTCCCCTCTCACTCCCCCTCCCCTCCCCTCTCTCTCTCTCACTCCCCCTCAGCCTCTCTCTCTCCCTCCCCTCTCTCCTCTCTCTCTCTCCCTCCCCTCTCTCCTCTCTCTCTCCCCTCTCTCCCTCCCTCCCTCCCTCCCCCCTCCCCCCTCTTTCTCTCCCCCTCTCCCTCTCTCTCCCCCTCCCCCCTCTCTCTCTCCCCCTCCCCCCTCTCTCTCTCTCCCTCCTCTCTCTCTCCCCATCCTTCCCTCTCTCCCCCCCCCTCTCTCCCCCTCCCCCTCTCTCTCTCCCCCCTCTCTTTTGATCTTTCTCTTTTGCTGTCTCTCTCCCTCTCTTTTGCTCCCTCTCTTGTGCTCTCTTTATCTCCCCTCTTGATCTCTCTCTCCCCTCTTGATCTCTCTCTCACCTTTCTTATCTTTTCCCTACCCCCTCTCTCCCCTCTTTTGAGCTGTTTGAGCTCTCAGACTGCACAGCCTTTCACAGCCCTCCTGGTCCTGCCCCCTTCACACTCGGCCACGCCCCCTTCACGGCCCTCGCTCTCGGCCACGCTCCCTTCACGGTCGGCCATGCCCCCAGCCATGCTCGGTCACGCCCACTTCTGCTCGTACTGCAGAGACTTAGGGACTGTAAGGCCAGGTGTGTTAGTCCTCGTGCTGTCTCTACTGCCCATGACAGCTTCGGACAAACACACTTGGCCTTTTATAGTATGGGATTAATGAAAGGCAAATTTCCAAAACAATTTGTCACAGATAGAGTTTCTGAATATTTTTTGCCATGGGGAGAGTCATGGTTAGGGTTAATTGTTTTGGGGAGCGTTTGAGTTAGCTATATTTTTGGGGGTTAGTTGTGGTGATTAGGGTTGGGTTGTTTGTTGTTGTTATGTCCCCTTTGTGCCTTTAACAGACTCTTCTTCAATGTTATATGGGCTACAGTAATATGTGCAGTAATGATAGTGTATTCTTTATTGTACTACATTTTAAATTAATGGATTATTTTCTCCACTGTCACACTGTAAATGAAGCAGTGGTAATAATACAAATGCTATGAATTCTTCAGCCATTTATTTTAACAGTTTTTACATTTAATTTTAAAATGTTATTAGTTTTATGAAGAACAAACAAAAGAACAAGGGAAAAGGCAACATATCAACAATTATTCATTACACTCTTACAATATAAAAGGGACACAGAATGCATGATAGTGCAGATTAAAATTCAATAGTTTTCCAATTCCACCTTGGCCTACTTAAAGGGACACTCAAGTCAAAATTAAACTTTCATTATTCAGATAGAGCATGCAATTTTAAACAACTTTCCAATTTACTTCCATTAACAAAATGTTCACAGTCTTTTTATATTTAAACTTTTTGAGTCACCAGCTCCTAACTGAGCACGTGCAAGAATTCACAGAATAAGCGTATATATACATTTGTGATTGGCTGATGGCTGTCACATGGTACGTGTATGCATTTGTGATTGACTGATGGCTGTCACATAGTACATGGGAAGTGGAAATTGACATAACTTTTAAAATTTTCAGGAAAAAAATCTACTACTGTCTTGTTATCATGCATTTGTTGATTATGCAAATCTACTGTGTTGACTGGTCCTTTAAAATAATCAAAGAACCTGTTCATGATAAAAAGACAAATAAATAAATTAATTAATTAATAAAAAGAGCAAACTGAGTAAATAACATGAACATAAATATTGGTTCCATTATTAACCTTGTATGCAAAATAAAAGTCCAAGCAAAAAATATCACCTTAAAGGGACACTGAACCCAAAAAAATTATTTTGTGATTCAGATAGAGCATGCAATTTTAAGCAACTTTCTAATTTACTCCTATTATCAAATTTTCTTCATTCATTTGCTATCTTTATTTGAAAAAGAAGGCATCTAAGCTTCTTTTTTGGTTCAGCCTCTGGACAGCACTTTTTTTTTATTGGTGGATGAATTTATCCACCAATCAGCAAGAATAACCCAGGTTATTCACCAAAAATGGGCCGGCATCTAAACTTACATTCTTGCATTTCAAATAAAGATACCAAGAGAATGAAGACAATTTGATAATAGGAGTAAATTAGAAAGTTGCTTAAAATTGCATGCTCTATCTGAATCACGAAAGAAAAAAATTGGGTTCAGTGTCCCTTTAAGAAGAGTCCCATATAATATTAGCATTTTTATTCGTAAAGGAACTGTTGATATCTGCCCCAAGAACCCCTTTTTTTCAAGATCCTTGCGGATTGGTTATAACTAAGACCTAGATTTTTAGGATCTAAAACATCAAACAAGGTTGGTTTTTTAACCTGTGCTTTAGGATTTTATAGGTTTTAAACATTGTCATTTAGGAATTCATATTTTTTTAGGCACACCATTATGTTTACAACACTTTGGATTTATTACTCCTTAAAGGGACATTGTGCACTAGATTTTTCTTTGCATAAATGTTTTGTAGATCCTAGTTTCTCAACCTGTGGTAGGTGTACCCCTGGGGGTACTTGGGGCATTGGCAAGGGGAACTCCAGGGCTTGGCCTTCATTATTTTTTCTGATGTAGCTATTGTAAACATGACATATCAAAGAAAGCTGTGTTTCTCTTTTCTACCCTCCAGGACTCCTAACAGGGCAGAGTGTGCATATTTCACTGCCTAGGTTAGACCACTGCTCAATCACTGATGCACCTCTAATTAGTAAAACCTTAGATTCTGGCTTGTTAGTGACACATGAGGGATGGAGATGAGCTTTACTGATATGAACAGAGAAAATATATTACTGTGACCAAGTGTCAGATAAATGTGCCACTGTCAAATAGGTAAAGTGCATCATACTGAAGTATGTCACAGTAAAATGAGATGATAAACTGTGTATTAAATGGTTATTAAAAATCAAAAGATGGTACAATAAATATAACTTTCCTCATGCAGAAAAGAGTTTATTTTCCTTGTTTTACTGTAAGAAGCACATTAATTGCATATAATTATTAATATCAATGGACTATATCTGTGTTTTTAAAATTGTAATATTGACAAATATTAAATTACAGAAAACCTAAAATAAATCAGATTCCTATAGATTTACTTCATTAAGATACCTGATACAAGCTTGTGAAACCAAGTAATGCACAATTTCCATTTTTGCTCATGTAAAGTATCAATAATATTTCTGCTACAGTTGGGGTACATAGAAAACAAGTGAATGCCTACAGGCGTACTTGCTACAAAACGATTGAGAAACACTGTTGTAGAGGATCCATTTATATAGCCCATACAGCTTTTTTTGTTGTAAAAATGTATAGTTTTGCCTATTTTTAAATAACATTGTGCTGATTTTCAGACTCCTAACCAAGCCCTAACGTTTTAGAAGTGGACTGTTGACTACCTACTCCAGCTTGCTCCTGTTTGTGTAAAGGATCTTCTCATGTGCAGGGGAGGGGGGAAGGGGTTAGTGATTGCTCTTTTTGCTTTCCAGATCCTTTCAGTGGGTGTCCCAGCCTAACATTTTTAACAGTGCTAGAATGGGAGCTTCTAAGCAAGTTTTTAAAAGGTTTTATGCTGGATTTTTTTTATCAGTATCTGTGCATATTCTTCTATATAGTAGTGTCTATTACATGCAGTTATATAAAAATTGGTGTATACTGTCCCTTTAAAATCAATCCTTTCACACTATTTGCATGATACTAATCTGTTGGCGCTCTACAAATACCTGATAATAATAATAATAATGATACTGAACAATAAAATACTAAGATAAACTAACTGTTATGTTTAAAACACTGTGGCTGTATTTTGTGGCAGTTCAGATCTTCTATTGTACATGCATTGTTTTGAGGGAGAGGGTAAAAATTACTACACCCTGCCCCTGTCATTCTAGCAAGGCCACATCCCACAACTGCCTAACCACCCCCCAGACCACCTGTCTCTGCCCTCAGAAAACCTGGGACTTCACCTCAGGAGCAGCATTGTACTACTGGGAGTTAGCTGGTGATTGGTAGGTGCATATACTTGTCATTGACTCAAGTAGCTCCCAAAGCTACTCCTTAACAAAGGAAACAAAGAGGATGAAGCAAATTTGATCAAAGACATAAATTGTAAATTTGTTTAAAATTGTACTCTCTATTTGAATCATAACAGAAAAAAAAGTGTGGTTCATGTCCCTTTAAGATGCTGTGGGTAACATTTTTAACAATTCCCTTTTAATACTTAGCGTGAGACCGAACTCAAGATAACGTACCCTGCGCTATCAATTGTACTCAACTTGTAATTTAGCCCTGTATCTATATTAAAGGCACAGTAAAGTCATAAATAGACATTCATGATGTAGACAGAGCAAACAATTTTAAACAACTTTCCAAGTTACTTCTATTATTTAATGTGCTTCCTTCTCTTGTTATCCTTTGCTGAAAGGTTTATCTAGGTAAGCTCAGGAGCAGCAAAGAACATAGGTTCTTGCTGCTCATTGGTGGCTGCATATATAGTTACCGATTGTCATTGGCTCACCCATGTGTTCAGTAAGATACCAGTAGTGCATTGCTGCTCCTTCAACAACTGATACTAAAAGAATGAAGCAAATTTGATATTAGAATTAAACTAGAAAGTTGTTTAAAATTGTATGTTCTACCTAAATCATGAACCAAAATGATTGGGTTTCATGTCCCTTTAAGGTGACTTATATGTTCTAAGACATTCCGATCTAATAAAAATACTTCTCTCTGAATTGATAAAACAACCAAAGTTATATAAAAAATATCACAGTAAAAGTTAGTTAAACACAATAAAAAAAAAAAAAATGAATCTGTGTCCAGAAGCTTTTAAAGGGGTTTTCACAGGAACAAAAGGTAACCAAATCATAATTCAGTATTATTGACACTAATGTGTTTCAGTGTACGTTTTTTTCCCCTTAAAGGGATATAAAAGTACAAAAGCATGATTCAGTATTATTGACACTAATGTGTTTCAGTGTACCTTTTTTTCCCTTAAAGGGATATAGAAGTACAAAAGCATGATTCAGTATTATTGACACTAATGTGTTTCAGTGTACGTTTTTTTTTCCCTTAAAGGGATATAAAAGTACCAAATTATGGTAGAGCATTTTATTATTACTATTGCTTGCATATAACTTTGTGTTAAGCACTGCAAAGGGATTAGCTAAACATATCTGGTGAGCCAATGACACAAGACAAATGCGTGTAGTCACCAATCAACAGCTAGCTCCCAGTAATGCTTTGCTGCCACTGAGGATATATACAAATTATTTTCAATAAAGGATACCAAGAAAACAAAGAGCACTGATAACAGAAGTTAAATTAAAAGTGTCTTAAAATGACATGCTCTATATGAATTGAGCAAGTTTAAAGGGCCATAATACCCAAATGTTGAAACACTTGAAAGTGATGCCGCATAGCTGTAAAAAGCTGACTAGAAAATATCACCTGAACATCTCTATGGAAAAAAGAAAGATATTTTACCTCAAAAGTTCCTCATTAGCCACATCCCATTGTAAAGGACTTCTAAGCAGCAAATTAGTATGTCTGTCCCGGGACAACTAAGGGGTTGAGCCTTGTGCACTCTTATGTTATTTCCCTATTCAGTGAAATCTCATAAGATCACAGTAAAAAAGTTCATGACCTCAGCACTGTTGATGCTGATTGACTGCAGTTCATTTCTTCATTTTTTTATTTTTTTTTAACCTGCAGCTGGGCAGCAGCTGAGTATAACTTACGCAGAACATACTTTGCTGAGCTGAGGAGATTGTGAGGTAAAATATCTTACTTTTTTACATAGAGATGCTCAGGTGATTTTTTCCTGTCAGCTTTTTACAGTTATACTGCATCAATTTCAAGTGATTTAGCATATGAGTATTATGTCCCTTTAATTTTGACTTTTTTATCCCTTTAACCAATAATATACATTTTTGTTACAGGAGACATGACGCTCAACTGTTTCTGTTTTATCTAATAGAGTGTTTCATGTATTAAATCATATTGTTCAAAATTATGTTACTGTGCTGAATAAACAAACTTTGTATGAGGGAGTTATCCCTATCAGCCAATAAGCAATAGACCCAAATGCAGTTCCTGTTTCTTTCATCTTAAATTTAAACCGCTTTTAATCAACCTTTTTACACATAACACATATCTTAATGATTAACAGCTGCTCTATAATATGCATGCTAGAACAATTTTGAGTAGTATGTTCCTTTATTTTTGTTATAATCCTTTTGAAATCTAAGAACTTTATTGCAATTATAAATGAGAATTGTGATCATCGTGTTTATAATGTATATCAATATACACTGTGCACAGTATTATAGTAATAGGGCAGGACTTAAGGCTGTGACACACTGCAAGCGATGCGGTGCGAGGCGATGCAGCTGCTTCGCTCCGCGTCGCATCGCTTCTGAAGTTCAAATATTTAATCTCTGAGCGCTTAGCTACGCAACCTGATGCAGCAGAGTGCTCAGAGATGAAAAGGCAGGACACACTGAGCGCGCACAGCCGCATCTACACGCTGCGTGACGCTCCACTTGCAGTGTGTCACAGCCTTTAGGGGCCTATTTACTATGGTGCGAGTGGACATGATCCGATATAGCGGATCATGTCCGCTGCACATCGATAAATGCTGACGTCATACGCTGTCGACATTTATCACTGCATCAGCAGTTCTTGTAAACTGCTGGTGCAAAGCCGCCCCCTGCAGATTCGTAGCCAATAGGCCGCTAGCAGGGGGTGTCAATCAACCGGATCGTATTCGATCAGGTTGATTTCTGTCCACCGCCTCAGAGCAGGCGGACAGGTTAAGGAGCAGCAGCCTGAAGGCTCGCCAGAAACACGGGACATCAAGCTCCATACTGAGTTTGATAAACATGCCCCTTAGCCTTATACTCGATGCTATACAGACATTAAACGGAATACATTTTATGCACCTACCTCAAATTTTGGCAGCCACAGCTCTGAAAAATGTGAGTAGTACTTTATTTTAAAGGATTTATACTTCTATCACCTAAACTTCCCCATATTTGTTATTTCTCTTTATTTTCTGATACAGCATCTACTATGAGGACTTTATTGTATAGTGATTCTATTGCCACACATTATTGTTGTAATTATGAACACTGTCAATTAACAGTTTGATTTTTTGATTATTGTATTTAAAGGACTATTAAATACAGCAGAATTGCATAATGAACAAATGCATAATAAAAAGTCAATGCGATAACGTGCAGTAGATTTTTTTTTTTTTTTTTTGGAGAATTCACAATTCCCTTTCATTTCCCTGCCTCCTGCATCATGTGACAACCATCAGCCAATTACAGACACATATGACCACACTGTGAACTCGTGCATGTCTCAGTAGCAGCTGGTGCCTCAGAAAGTGTTCATACAAAAGACTGCTACATTTGATAATGGAAGTAGATTGAAAAGTTTCTTCAAAATTGCTATCTATCTGAATCATGAAAGTTTAATTTTATCTGTAGTGTCTCTTTAAGATGTATCTTTTACTTTCCCACAAGTGGTCCTGGGTTTGACCAGCTTCCAGATAACAATAATATACCATGCATATTTCATCTTATCTTGGGGGTTCTGGTGACCCCAAAGAAGCCTTTTGCCATAGAAATATATCATAAGACCCCAAATACTTTACTGTCCTGCTATGTCACCAAGTGGATGACATCACACAGGTTATCATAATCCATGCCTACACTTTTGCCTAGATCAATAATCTCAAGGCTTTTAAATGATTCAGAAGCAAATGACTGAGTTATCAGCTCAAGTATGAAGTAGCACTGCCCAATCATTAACTCCCAATTAGCCTTTGACATATCTGATAATTGCCACCTCACTAGTCTTTGTGACTCTTCGTATGACTTTTTTTAGTTCTTATGCCAATCAATTCCAGAGAATTTAGGAAGTTGAAACAAAATATAACTGGATTAATGAAAGGCAAATTTCCAAAACAATTTGGCACAGATAGAGATTCTGAATATGTTTTGCCTAGGGGAGAGTCATGGTTAGGGTTAATTGTTTTGTGGAGCGGTTGGGTTAGCTATATTTTTGGGGGTTAGTTGTGGTGATTAGGGTCGGTTGTTTGTTGTTGTTATTTCCCCTTTGTGCCTTTAACAGACTCTCCTTCAGTGTGATATGGGCTACAGTAATATGTGCAGTAATGATAATGTAGTCTTTATTGTACTATATTTTAAATTAATGGATTATTTTCACTATCACACTGTAAATGAAGCAGTGGTAATAATACAAATGCTATGAATTCTTCAGCCATTTATTTTAACAGTTTTTACATTTAATTTTATCATTTTTATGAAGAAGAAACAAAAGAACAAGGGAAAAAATGCAAAGTATCATCAATTATTCATTACACTCTTACAATATAAAAGGGACACAGAATGCATGATAGTGCAAATTAAAATTAAATAGTTTTCCAATTCCACCTTGGCCTACTTAAAATAATCAAAGAACCAGTTCAGGATAAAAAGACAAATAAATAAATTTAAAAAATTAAAAAACTTTGCAAATAACATGAACATAAATATTGTTTCCACTATTAACCTTGTATGCATGAAGAGTCCCATTTGATAATAGCATTTTTATTCGTAAAGGAACTGTTGATATCTGCCCCATACTGAAGTATGCCACAGTAAAATGAGATAATAAACTGTGTATTAAATGGTTTTACAAATTAAAAGATGGTACAATAAATATAACTTTCCTCATCATGCAGAAAAGAGTTTATTTTCCTTGTTTTACTGTAAGAAGCACATTAATTGCATATAATTATTAATATCAATGGACTATATCTGTGTTTTTAAAATTGTAATATTGACAAATATTAAATTACAGAAAACCTAAAATAAATCAGATTCCTATAGATTTACTTCATTAAGATATCTGATACAAGCTTGTAAAACCAAGTAATGCACAATTTCCATTTTTGCTCATGTAAAGTATCAATAATATTTCTGCTACAGTTGGGGTACATAGAAAATGCCTACATAGAATGCCTACAGGGGTACTTGCTACAAAACGGTTGAGAAACATTGTTGTAGATTATCCATTTATATAGCCCATACAGCTTTTTTTTATTATTTTTTTAAATGTATATTTTTTTTTAAATGTATAGTTTTGCTTATTTTTAAATAACATTGTGCTGATTTTCAGACTCCTAACCAAGCCTGTTGTCTACCTACTCCAGCTTGCTCCTGTTTGTGTAAAGGGTCTTCTCATGTTCAGGGGAGGGGGGAAGGGGTTAGTGACTGCTCTTTTTGCTTTTTCAGTCCCTTTCAGTGGGTGTCCCAGCCTAAACTTTTCAAGCATGCTAAACTGGAAGCTTCTAAGTAAGTTTTTAAAATGTTTTATGTTGGATTTTTAGATATTCTTATTTATAAAAGTGTCTATTACATGCAGTTATATGAAAATTGGTGTATACTGTCCCTTTAAAACTAATGCTTTTACATTTGCATGACACTGAACAATGAAATACTAAGATAAACTAACTGTTAGGTTTAAAACACTGTGGCTGTATTTTGTGGCAGTTCAAGGGGGGGTGCACCAATCTTCTATTTTACATGCATTGCTTTGAGGATGAGGGTAAAAATTACTACAACAAAGTGATGAGCTGCACCAGGGTTCTTGTTAAAAAACTTTTATTGTCGGTCACAAAATCTTCTTTCCAGAAGCATTATTTCACAACAATAAAGGACATTGTGGTGTGTGTGGAAATCACCCAAAGAGCTTATTGCTGACGCGTTTCAGCCTTACTGGCCGTAATCGTAGCATAATAGTTTAATGCTTCTGGAAAGAAGATTTTGTGACCGACAATAAAAGTTTTTTAACAAGAACCCTGGTGCAGCTCATCACTTTGTTGTTCTGATATTCACTGAAACGGAGCGTGCACAGGAGTAGCTTGTTACCGCTATCGACCCAGCCAGCACCCATCGGACAGTTCTGACAGCTGATTGAACAGCTGAGGAGGAGGTAGCCGAGAGTGGAGATTCCGGTGACGTCAGACGCCAAGTTACCGCGAGTGGAGAGGGACCCAGGAGGAGAGCGGAATACAAGCCGGAGGCAGAAAGAGAAGGGCTCTGATCTTTACCATCCCACTGCCCCGGAGGAACGAGTAAGCTCTCTGAGGACGGGCCATACTCTGCGAGTAGCGGAAAGCGGCAAGAACCCGGGAATATTCTCCAAGCAGGGGTGAGTCTATTCACAAGACATCTCTATCTTGGTGCATTACAAGTTTGGGAACATCTAACATATCAAGTGAAAAGACTGGGCGGTTATAATAGGTGCTCACACAACCAATGACTTTTAAAAATTACTACACCCTGCCCCTGTCATTTTTGCTAGGCCACATCCCACAACTGCCTAACCAACCCCCCCCCCACAGACCACCTGTCTCTGCCCTCAGAAAACCTGGGACTTCACCTCCCCATGCTCTGACCCTGCCCATGGAATACCCATAACTTCACCTGCACCCACCCTGTCCCCACCAGTGTAACACCCTCAACTCCACTAAGGATTATATGCCCCCCATAATAAAGTTTCTGGAAATGCCTCTTGCTGTATTAAACCTTCAAACCAATCATTGTACATGCTTTGCATAACACTAAACAATGTAATACTTAGATAATTTCAGAACTAAATCCCTCTTTTGTCTTTAGAAAAAAATCTGATTGAAAGTACAAAAACTATCCATCCGTTACATGAGGTAAGAGGTGTAAACTTCATGTGAGATATTTCCTTCAGATTCCAAGGCAGTCTTTCCTGCATCTTCTCACTTCTCACTGAAGTCAACCCACCGGTTCCATCTGCTGTAAATCTGGGCACCAGCTATGTACACCACTGAAAGAATATAATAAGGATTTCGTAGGGCTTAACATCCAAATTAGGTCTTCTTTAGACCCATCAAATTTAAATATGCATTTTCCTGGACCTTGGAGAAAAACTAAATTAAAATTTTACGAGTTAAAAAAAAAAAAAAGGTTCAAAATTAAAAATCCAGGCCTTGGTTATTACACATAGCAGTGGGTTTTTGTTGGTTATACTATTTCACATTTAATAGATGTAATATAGATAAAAAAAATATATATGTGATTGAATGACAAACAGGCAATCGGTATTCTATGTAGTAAAATGCACACCTTTTGCCTTTTACATTATCATCATCTGGCCCTTTATAGGGAATTCAAATTTCTGTGCTATGTTCCGTTAACCAACCCTTCAATCAACCATCCCATCATTTTGTTCCATTATAAGCTCCCATGAAGCAGAGCCTTCAGATCATTTTATTTTGGTTGAAATCCGTGTCTTGCTTTAGTGATTGTATCCCCTTTATAAAGTTGATGACTATATTGGTGCATTGCAAAATATTTACACATTGTGGACCAGATTACAAGTGGAGCGCTACATACCGCTTGCATGCAATCTCTGTTTCATTTTCAGCGCGCTAATTGCTACTGCAAGGTCGCGGTAGCAATAACCATCTACTTGTAATCTGCCCGTTTGCAGGAGTGCAATAACTTAGTGCTCCATTTGTAATCTAGCCATGTGTGTACAAAGTGGTTTTGCATATAGGTATTGTCACAAATACCAGGCTGCCAAGGTTAAACCTCCACCCCCTACTACCTAGCCCCTCACCTTTTCTCACCGGATTTGGACTTTGAAGAGCTTTTGCAATCTCCCAGATGCTTGTTTTTGTTTATTTTGTGTGCTTTACATCCTCCTGGAAGAGATGATCTTTGGCTGCCTAACCCCTTTCTGGCTGGCCGGGCTCCAGGTACTACCGGGCGGACGCGCCTCGGCGCATACCCACTGACATTTTCACCAGGTCGCTTCAGTGGCCCTTCACCCCAGAGCTCTGCTCTATGGCTACTCCCTAGGGAGGGCATGAGGTGGGGTAATTGCTGGAGGAGAGCTCCCTTGGGAACTGGAGTTCCAGACCCCCCTACAACTCCTATTTCCCATTAGCCTTCCCGGTGTACAGTTAATCACCCGTAGCTCTGGCCCCCAGGCATGGATCACGTTGTTGTTTGGACTGTAGCATCTGGGGACCGAGGGCTTTCCAACAAAAAGAAAGGGCCGTTGCCCAACTGTCAGCTGGTGGTACCGCAGAAGTATCGGTACGACCTGCTGCATATAGGGCATAAAATCCCCCTAGCAGGACACCTAGGGATCTCTAGGATCCATCATTGACTGACCCATACCTTCTTTTGGCCATGGGTTACAGGGGATATTAAGTAGTATTGCAGGACCTGTCACATGTGCCAGAGAGTAGGAAAGACTGGGGACCACTCCAAAGCATCCTTACATCCCCTCCACATCATTGAAGAACCCTTCAGCCGGGTAGCTGTAGATATTATTGGTCCAATGACCCATCCCAGCTCCTTCGGGGAAAATTATATACTGATAGTGGTAGATTATGCCACCCGGTACCCAGAGGCAATCCCTCTGTCTAAGGGAAGTGGTTTCTGACCAAGGAACCCAGTTCACTGCCGAGATCACCAGGCAGCTATGGAGACTTTGTGGGATAAAACCCCTGTACAATGCTCCATACCACTCCCAGACTTATGGGTTGTGTGAGAGGTTCAACGGGACCCTGAAGCAATTGCTTAGGACATTCACGGCCTCTCACAAAACTGGGAGAGGTACCTGCCACACATCCTGTTCGCATACTGAGAGGTGCCTTAGAAATCCACTGGGTTCTCCCCCTTTGAATTAGTGTATGGCTGGAAAGTGAGGGGACCCCTAGACCTATTGCAAGCTCACTGGAAAGGATCAGTGGGGGAGGACTGACACTCCGTTGTAGGGTACATACTAGATTCAGAGACCGGCTGAAGGATCTCACTGAGAGGGTGCGAGAGAACCTTTAGTTCACTCAAGGTAGGCAGAAAGGGTGGTACAACTGGAAAGCCTGTAACTGAACCCTGGCAGTAGGGCAGAAGGTCCTGGCCTTGAAGCCTGTCAAAACGGACAAGCTACAGGCCTCCTGGCAGGGACCCTACCGAGTGGTAGGCAATACACCAAGTGGAGACCCCCGGGAAGGCACCCCTGTGACAGCTGGTGTACCGGGTTACTGGGGCAGTTAGGCAAAGCATGCACAGCGAGCTCAGGGAAATACTGGACCTAGGTGCCATTGAACTGTCCAACAGTCCCTGTGCCTCCCCGGTGGTACTGGTACCCAAGCATGACAGGACCACCAGATTCTGCATAGACTACCATAGGCTCAATGACTGAACCAGGACTGATGCCTACCCCATGCCCCGGGTCGATGGCCTGCTAGACCGGATCGCCCGTTGCAACTTCCTGACCACCCTCAATCTCTGCAAGGGATACTGGCAGATTACCTTGGACCCCGAGACCATCCCAAAGTCGGCATTCATCACCCCATTCCACCTATAACAGTTTAAGGTCATGCCGGTTGGGATGAAGAATGCTCCAGCGACCTTCCAAAGGATGGTAGATCACTTCCTGGATGGCCTCCAGGATTATGCCTGAGCCTACCTGGATGATATCGCGATCTACAGTGACACCCGGGAGGACCATTTGGTCCACCGCATCAGGGCCGCCGGTCTGACCCTGAAGCCCGATAAATGTATGATAGGGTTCTCGGAGGTCCAGTACCTTGGACACCGAGTAGGCTGTGGGAAGCAGCAGCCAGAGCCAGCCAAGATTGAGGCAACCCCCAAGACCAAGACCAAGGTCGCAAACTGGCCAACCCTTAAGACCCAAGTCTTAGCTTTCCTAGGGACTGCAGGGTACTACCGCATGTTTGTCCCCAACTACAAGTGCCCTGGCCAAACCCCTGATGGACTTAACCCAAAAACGGTTGCCCCAATGGGTCCTGTGGTCTCCAGAGTGTGAGGCCGCCTTCCAAAGCTTTAAGAGACCCTTGATTTCTGCCCCTGTCCTGGCCACTCCTAAACCAACCAAACATTTTTGTGTCCACACAGATGCCTCCATATTCGGGTTGGGAGCAGTACTGAGCCAGGTGGACGATGAGGGGCAGGACCACCCCGTAGCCTATATCAGCAGGAAGCTGTTGCCCAGAGAAGTAGGCTACATGGCAGTGGAGAAAGAGTGCCTGGCCCTGATGTGGGCCTTGAAAAATCTTTAGCCATACCTGTACGGACGGTCCTTAACCATCCTCACAGACCACAACCCCCTAATTTTTGGCTCAACTGAGTTGCTGGGGATAATGGACACCTGCTGGAGTGGAGTTTAGCTTTGCAGTCTTTTAACTTTTCCATTTAATACAGGCCGGGAAAAAACAATGGAAACGCTTATGGACTTTCCCAGCAAACTGAATTAGAATAGCTCCTTGGACAGCCCCAGGCCGACCCATGTGTGGATCTAGCCGGGTCTGCTGGACTGGAAGGGGGAAGCTGTCATGGATACCAGGCTACCAAGGTTAAACCTCCACCCCCTACTACCTAGCCCCTCACCATTTCTCACCGGATTTGGACTTTGGAGAGCTTCCACGATCTCCCAGATATTTGGTTTTGTTTATTTTGTGTGCTTTATATCCTCCCGGAAGAGCTGATCTCTGACCTCCTAACCGCTTTCCGACTGGCCGGGCTCCTTGAATTACCGGCCGGCTGCGCCTCCCTTCATACCCGCTGACATTTACACCAGGTCACTTCAGCAGCCCTTCACCGCTGACATTTACACCAGGTCACTTCAGCAGCCCTTCACCCCAGAGCTCCGCTCTTTTTGGGTATGGGTACTCCCTAGGGAGGGCAAGAGGCGGGGTGATTGCCAGAAGATAGCTCCCTTGGCCCCCAGGCATGGATCACGTCCCTTTTTGGACTGTAGCATCTGGGGACCAAGGGCTTTCCAATGACACACTGGAAGTGCCGATGGTCCCCCAGAATAGCCACCACGGTACCGCTCGGACTCTATGGGACAATGGGCACTATGGGGGGTGCCAGCCTGTCTGAAGAGGTGGCAATGGTGGGAGATTTGGGGATCTGATAAGGCTCTTTATCTTGATTAGTTTGTGTATAAAAACAGTGTGTTTCCACAATAAAGTTGTTCTTTGTTTTTTGCCTGAATACTAGTCTATCTAGTCATTTGGGTGGGCTCCGATATAATCCCTTTCTCCGCTACATAGCAGCATGTTCCAGGTATAGGAAAGACCCTTTGGCGGAGCTACCCAGTTGGGGTAGCCGGTATCCGTCACAGGTATATTACAATTAAAACAGAATGGCTGTGAATTACTTTACATTTGTGATCCTGGTTCCTTCCCATGTCAGACACTATTTATCAAATTACATAAGTGTTTCTGTCTTTCAGGGTTCATTACACACAGCACCTGTGATCCAATTAATTGGTAAACTGTTCCATAACATCTGAATTACTCACTAGGTTTTTAAACCAAAAAATCATTTGAACTTCTTCACACTAAGGGCTTGCATCAAAAATGAGTCACTTCAGCTCTACAATCTGCTTATCTGCTTTCTTGTACTTAAAATGAGCATATTTCATTTTATTTTAATTAGTAATGTGGGCTTATGATGCACAAACTTAAACGTAAGATAATTGTCATATTCAACTCATTAGTATTTACAATTATTCAGGAGGAGCTAGAATTGTCATGATTACAGGTACATTCTCAATTTTAGGACATTAACATTCAATATCTTATAAACAATTGAGCAACTCCTAAAGCTCCTGTGATTTCAATACTATCAATACTAGAAAATAAAAAGATTAACCTCTTCACTCCCGGGAGAGAACTTGCCCAAAATACCGGAGAATTTTTAGCATTTTTGCTATCACTAAATTTAAACAGAAATAGAGCCTTGTTTTGTTATTTACCTGTCAAAACTATATATATTTAAGTAGACTACCCAAGGTATTTATCATGGCCCCTCCTTTTGGTATATTTCATGCCACCATTGCACTGCGAAATGCGATCATATAAAATAAATCGTTAACTTTTTTACAAACTATAGGTTTCTCGCTGAAATTATTTACAAACAGCTTGTGCAATTATGGCAGAGATGATTGTAAAAGCTTCTCTGGGATCCCCTTTCTTCATAAATAGCAGACATATATGGTTTTGCCATTGCTTTTTGGTAATTAAAAGGCCGCTAATTGCAGCAGCTTCCCACACTTCTATTATGCCCAGCAGTAAAGGGATTAATTAGGTAGCTTGTAAGGTTAATTTTAGCTTTAGTGAAAAAGATTACCCTCCCACCTGATACTTTCCACCTCCTGATCCCTCCAAAACAACTCTCTTCCCTCCTTCACCCCCACTGGTCACCACCATTTTAGGTACTGGCAGACAGTCTGCCATTATGAAGATTGAAGACAATTTTTTTTTTTTTTTCCAATTAAAACATGTTTTATATCTTTTAATATTTTCTGCAGTATAGGATCCCCCTTACCCTCCAACCTCACTGATCCCTCCCAAACAGCTCTCTAGCCCTCCCCCCTCTAACTAGTGTCCGCCATCTTAGGTACTTGCAGCTGTAAAGATATATAGGGATGTATATTTATAAATACATAGAACATATTCTGCTATGTGCAGAACATTAGAACCTATAAAGCACTTTTTTATTGCTTTATTATAATTTTTTCACATTTTCTGTAGTGTAGTGGACCCCCACCTCCCACCCTCCCACGTTCGTTAGGTAGGGATCCCCCACCCCACACCCTTTTTTCTGTAGTGTAGCTCCTCATCCCTCTCTCTCCCTTTATTATTTTTTTCCAACAGATTAGGGCCTTCCCTCTCCTTCCCCCTCCGCTGCTGGACTGCCCACCCACCTTCCAGATTCACTCCTGCACTTCCCGCCGGCACCAGCAGATGACCGCTACAGATTGTGACACACAGTGTCACTGTCTGTAACAATCTGGCATCTGCTCTCATATGGAACTGGAGCACTGATCGTAACTTAACAGCCGAGACTGCTGGAGCTTCCTGCAGCTCCGATGTATATACATATATATAAACTAGTTCTAAAGCCCGTTCACACGGGCCATTTTTTGCAGTACAGCGGTCCCACCTCTTGCACTCTCTCCCTCCCCCTCTCTTTTGCTCTCTCTCTCCCCCTCTCATTTGAGCTTTCTCTCTCCCCCCTCTCTTTTGAGCTCTCTTTCTCCCCCTCTCTTTTGCTCTCTCTCTCTCTCTCCCTCTCTCTTTAGCGCTCTCTCTCTCCCCCCTCTTTTTTGCGTTCTCTCTCCCCCTTCTCTTTTGAGCTCTCTCCCCCCCCTCTCTTTTGCGCTCTCTCTACCCCCTCTCTTTTGCGCTCTCTCTCGCCCCCTCTCTTTTGCGCTCTCTCTCTCCCCCCTCTATTTTGCGCTCTCTCCCCCTCTCTTTTGCGCTCTCTCTCCCCCTCTCTTTTGCGCTCTCTCTCTCCCCATCTCTTTTGCGCTCTCTCCCCCTCTCTATCTCCCCTCTTTTTTGCGCTCTCTCTCCCCCTTCTCTTTTGTGCTCTCTCTCCCCTCTCTATTGCGCTCTCTCTCCCGCCCTTTCTTTTGTGCGCTCTCTCCCCCTCTCTTTTGCGCTCTCTCTCCCCTTCTCTTTTGCGCTCTCTCACCCCCTCTCTTTTGCGCTCTCTCCCCCTCTCTTTTGCGCTCTCCACCCTCTATTTTGCGCTCTCTCCCCCCACTCTTTTGCGCTCTTCCCCTCTTTTGCGCTCTCTCTTCCCCCTCTCTTTTGAGCTCTCTCTCCCCCTCTCTCTATTGCTGTCTCTCTCCCCCCTCTCTTTTGCGCTCTTCCCCCTCTCTTTTGCGCTCTCTCCCCCCTCTCTTTTGCGCTCTTCCCCCTCTCTTTTGTGCTCTCTCCCCACCTCTTTTGCACTCTCTTCCCCCCTCTCTTTTGCGCTCTCTCTCCCCCTCTCTCTTTTGCGCTCTCTCCCCCCTATCTTTTGCGCTCTTCCCCCCTCTCTTTTGCGCTCTCTCTCACCCCTCTTTTGCGCTCTCTCTTCCCCCTCTCTTTTGCGCTCTCTCTCCCCCTCTCTTTTGCGCTCTCTCTTCCCCCCTCTCTTTTGCGCTCTCTCTCCCATCTCTCTTTTGCGCTCTTCCCCCCCTCTCTTTTGCGCTCTCTCACCCTCTTTTGCTGTCTCTCTCCCCCTCTCTCTTTTGCTGTCTCTATCCCCTCTCTCTTTTGCTGTCTCTCTCCCCCTCTCTCTTTTGCTGTCTCTCTCCCCCCTTTCTTTTGCTGTCTCTATCCCCCTCTCTCTTTTGCTGTCTCTCTCCCCCCTCTCTTTTGCTGTCTCTCTCCCCCCTCTCTTTTGCTGTCTCTCTCCCCTTCTCTATTTTGCTGTCTCTCTCCCCTTCTCTCTATTGCTGTCTCTCTCCCCCCTCTCTTTTGCTGTCTCTCTCCCCCCTCTCTTTTGCTGTATCTCTCCCCTTCTTTATTTTGCTGTCTCTCTCCCCTTCTCTCTTTTGCTGTCTCTCTCCCCCCTCTCTTTTGCTGTCTCTCTCCCCCCTGTCTTTTGCTGTCTCTCTCCCCCTCTCTCTCTCCCCCCCTCTCTATCTCTCTCCCCCCCTCTCTATCTCTCTCCCCTCTCTCTATCTCTCTCCCAGCTTCCATCTATCGTGCGCCCGCGCCCGGCCACGCCTCCTTCACGCCCGACCATGCCCCTTCACACCCGGCAACGCCCCTTCACACCCGGTCACGCCTTCTTCTGCAACGGCGCAGATCTTCAGCTAGGGACTCAAAGGCCAGGTGTGTTTGTCCTCGTGCTGTCTCTACTGCGCATGACAGCTTCGGACAAACACACTTGGCCTTTTATTATATAGGATATATATATATATATATATACGTTGTGCGGTATGATAGCCAAAGTACTGCACATCCTAAATATACGTCATAATGGGTTAAGGGGTTAAAGGGACAGTCTAGTCAAAATTAAACTTTCATTATTCAGATTCAATTTATTTTTATCTTCCAGTGTTCTTGGTATTCTTTGTTGAAAGCTAACCCTAGGTAGGCTCATATGCTGATTTATAAGCCCTTGAAGACCACCTCTTATCTCAAAGCATTTGACAGCTTTTCACAGTTAGAGGGCATTAGTTCATGTGTGCCATATAGATAACATTGTGCTCACTCCGTGGAGTTACCTATGAGAGGTCACTAATTGGCTTAAGTGCAAGTCTGTCAAAACAACTGAGATATGGGGACAGTCTATAGAGGCTTAGATACCAGGTAGTCACAGAGTTAAAAAGTCTATTAATATAACCATATTGTTTATGCAAAACTGTGAAATGGGTAATAAAGGGATTATCTATCTTTTTAAGAAATAGAAATTCTGGACTAGAATGTCCCTTTAATCTCTATTGAAAGATTGCAGAGAATTACCTGCACTTTCACTTTATTTCATGAATTGTTTTAAAAGAATGTTAAAGTGATATGAAACCCAATTTTTTTTTCTTTCATGATTCAGATAGAGCATGCAATTTTAAGCAACTTTTTAATTTACTCCTATTATCAAATTTTCTTTGTTCTCTTAGTATGCTTTGTTGAATGAGCAGCAATGCACTACTGGTTGCTGACTGAACACATGGGTGAGCCAATGACAATTAGACATGTGCATGGCGAAAAAATTCGGTTCGGTTTGGTTCGGATCGATTCGGAATTTTTCGAAGTTCGGTTCGGATCGATTCGAATTCGGAAAATTCTGAATCGATTCGTTTCGGATTCATTCGGATTTGAAGAAATTCGGTTCGATTCGGTTCGATTCGGTTAGTAAATTCGGCATTTCGGTAAGTGTTAGGTGGGATTAGACTAGTATTATACTGTATATTAGGTGTTAACCTAACATACTGTACAATACTAGTGTAATCCCAATGGCCATCCGAATTTACGAATCGATTCAATTCAATTCTGTTCGATTCGTAAAATTCGGCAGAATTTTAATTCGGAAATTCGGTTCGATCCGAATCGCCGAATTTGCCGAATTTTCCGAATTTCCGAATCGAAACGAAACGAATCGCACATGTCTAATGACAATTGATATGTATATACAGCAACCAATCAGCAGCTAGAACCTAGGTTCTTTGCTGCTCCTGAGCTTCCTAGCTGAACCTTTCAGCAAACTATAAAAAGAGAAGGAAGCAAATTAAATAATAGAAGTAAATTGGAAAGTTGTTTCACTTATAATCTGGCCCCATGTGTTCGAAACACCTTCCTTTGGACTCCTATGAGTGTGTGGACCTTATTTTTTGCTACCTTTTTCAAATGTTCTTGATAGATAAATAGAAAGATAGATATATAGATACAGGGACGGAACTACCATTGGTGAAGCAGGTGCAGTTACACCAGAGCCAAGTGCTGGGGAGGCCAATAGCAGCCAGTTTATTTGTAGGTGTACACAGAATGTGTGCAATGATAATGCAGGGGAGCCTTTAATTAGTGCAAGTTGCAGGTCTATCTATCTATCTATCTATCTATCTATCTTCTCAATCATTATACAGAGCAGCATGTATATTATAATGATTGTTTACTACAAAGTTAACTTTGGGGGTCCCAAAAAATGTTTGCACCAGGGCCCTCTGTTGAATAGGTCCGCTAATAGATAGATAGATAGATAGATAGATAGATAGATAGATAGATAGATAGATAGATGTTAGATTGATAGACAGATAGAAAGATAGATAGATAGATAGATGTTAGATAGATAGACAGATAGATAGATAGATAGATAAAGCACTCCATTACTAATTCAGGGCAGCTGATGTCTTAAAGCTTGGGGGTGCTACATTAATGAACTGGAGTGTGTACCCCTCAGCACAACCTAGAATTACCCATGGCCTCACCACCCAGCCTGACAGTTGTTAGGAATGCTTTTCTTCACCAATGAGAATCCTCGTCATTTTAACCTAGTTCAACCTTTTTTCGGCCTCCTACCATTTCTTGACAAGGCCTGAAAAATGTGATCAAATTAAGGGATAGGTAATTTGAAAAAAAAAAATAGAACCGCACATCTTGGCAAATATCTTTCTGTTCCAATTAACAGGGTATATGTATATTGTGACTGTAAACAAAGGTCACTGCCAATTTTCTTTATCATAGAAATGTATTTCCTGCCAGCATTTCTGTTGAGAAAGCAGTTTCTTCCCCGTCTGGCTGGAGGTTTTATCCAGATAGGGGCAAAGGTTTTATTGAATATTTTATAACAGAAATTGTTGTATTCATCCGGGCCTGTGTTTTATTTTCAACGAAATGCACTAATAGCTTCCACTATAAAAAAAATAGGTTTCTTCTCCTGGAAAAGTTTATATATTTTGTTGAATTAGAACAGACTTGTACAATTTGCATTTTTTTTACTGTATTTGCTTAATATGTCCCTATATTTTTTATATTTTTTTGAGCATCATTTTGTTGTTGAGATTATTAAACATCTATGATCTTTGTAAATTAATTAATCCTGTTGTCCAGATCTTTTTAGAAATAGATTTTCTCTAATCACGAATGATATGTATTTCCTCTCTCTGATTTAACAATAGGAATAGTTATGTTAATAGCTTCTCTATTTATGTAATCAAGTGGCCATTTTTAAATGTCCCCTAATAACATTGTTTCATGAACACAATTACATAAAATCTAAGGCATCCCTCTTTAGTTGTAAAAATATGTTGTGTATCTTTAATAATGTTTTTGATTACAAAGAAAACATTTAAATAATCTACATGTTGGTTTAAAACTCTGACCTCATTTAACTTCTAAATGTGAAATTACTGGAGAATGATCAAACCATCCTGTTGTCCTTATGTCAGCCTTTTTACTAAGTATTTAAGCATTACAAAATATATAATCATGTCTAGTGTTCCATGTGGGCTTTAAAAACATATAATCCCTCTCACCCTCATAGAGCATTTGGATCTATCACATTGAATGTCTATAACCACATTAAAATCCTTAGACTTAGCCAAGAATCTTTTGTGAAAATTCCACTTTCCCATTTAGATGCTGGTTATTTACTGAGTAATGAATTTCATTAGAATATATATATATATATATATATATATATATATATATATATATATATATATATATATATATATATATATATAGATATATATATATATAGATATATAGATATATATATATAGATAGATAGATAGATTAACAATATATTACAATTGTCATATTCTTTATACCTCTATACTTTGCAGTAGAAACAAACACAACTACAAATTAAAAAAACTATTCATATTGCAAATATCGATATAGAAGGAAAATGGCAATATTTTTTTAACAGTTTTGCTTTCTCTCTGGAATTTCTCATTTGTGCTGAGTTCTGAATGCTACATTTGTATTAAAAGCTGAATATGTTATTGAATTTCATATCTTACAGCATTTTCAAAAATTCACTTTAAAAAATATATAAACAATAGCTTTATTACGTTTACTCACACTTAAATGGCCCAGACAAAAAGCCATGTACTATTAGTAAATTTGAACTAAACTAATGTGCAATTTCTTCCTGGTAGATGCTAAACAAATATCTTCACCCTTGCCCATGCTGACGTTCTCTGAGGCAGCCGCATGCTCCCTCTAAGGGACACACATACATTTTAATTTGTCTTTATAGTTTTTGAGAGCTCACTAAGGGCCAGATTACGAATGGAGCGTAAATGTTTGCACGTGAGCCATACGGGGTTTATTGTGGGGTTTTGCACACATTGGGCTTACTGGTGGTATTACAAGTTGAAAGTAAGCTTGAGTGCAATCGTGATTTATACTTGAATGATTATCGTGACTTCAGAGCTCTGGTTAACTGTTTTGTGAAACTAAAAAAGAAGCAAAACACATAAAAAATACATTTCAAAGGATAGTTATTCACATAATAACACTATCTAATAAAAAATATTCATAACAAATATTGCACACAAACGTTATAAGGGCTCAAAGATATGAGGTCTCAGGTGATTAAAAAAAGGCAGCAAAGGGCTTTAACATTGAGAATTTGAGATACATATGTATACATCTCTAAAGATTCGTTTCAGCAAATTAGATTAGTTAAGTTTAAAAAAAAAATTGTTTCGGCAAATTAGTTATGTTAAGTTAAATCGTTTTTTCGGATCCATTCTTTATTCATATGCATTATTCTATTCTGAAGTTAAAGGGACAGTATACACTCATTTTCATATAACTGCATGTAATAGACACTACTATAAAGAATAAGATGCACAGATACTGATATAAAAATCCAGTATAAAATGGTTTAAAAATATACTTAGAAGCTTTCAGTTTAGCTCTGTTGAAAAGGTAGTTGAAAAGCCCACTGCAAGTGGGAAATAAGACACTCCCCCCCTCCCCCTTCTTTTGCATATGAAAAAACCCTTTACACAAACAGGAGCAAGCTGGAGAAGGTAGCTGACGGTATTCAAATAAAACTTTGGGGCTTGGTTAGGAGTCTGAAAATCAGAGCAATGTTCTTTAAAAATAAGCAAAATTATAATTTAAAAAAAAACAAAAAACTTTATGGGCTTTATAAATAGATCATCTACAAAATATTTATGCAAAGAAAAAATGAGTGTATAATGGCCCTTTAAGAATAGAATAATGCATATGAATAAAGAATGGATACGAAAAAGCAAAAGGATCCAAAAAAACTATTTAACTAAACATAACTAATATGCCAACGATTGCCGAAACAAAATTATCTAAAACCGCTGCCGAAAACCCAGTTCACTGACACTAAATAAAGCTATTAACCCCTAAATTGCCGCCCCCACATCGCCCACAATACCTAAACCTATTAACCCCTAAATCGCTGCCCCCCCCAAATTACCGTTCCCAAACATCGCCGATACTAACTAAACCTATTAACTACTAAACCGCCGTTTCCAAACATCGCCGACACTAACTAAACCTATTAACCCCTAAACTGCAGTTCTCCGAAATCGCTGACAATAACTGAAACACTAAATAAACCTATTAACCCCTAAACCTCCGTTCCCAAACTTCGCCAACACTAACTAAAATACCTATTAACCCCTAAACCGCCGTTCCCAAACAACGCCAACACTAACTGAAACTCTAAATAAACCTATTAACCCATAAGCCGTCGTTCCCAAACGTCGCCAAAACTAACTAAACCTATTAACCTCTAAACTACCGGCCCCCACATCGCAACAACCTAAATTAAAAACTATATTAACCACTAAACCTAACACCCCCTAACTTTAACATCATTAAAATAGACCTAAATTAAAGTTACAATTATTTACTAACTACCTATTTAAAAATAAATACAAACTTAACTGTGAAATAAAAATAAAACCTAAGCTAGCTACAATATAACTATTTACTAACTACCTAGTTAAAATAAATACAAACTTACCTGTGAAATAAAAATAAAAGCTAAGCTTACACTAATAAAACCTAACATTACTAAAAATAAAAAAACTATCATTACTTAAAATAAAAAAACTAAGATTACTAAAAAATTATAACTACAATTACAAAAAATAATAAACACTAAAATTACAAAAAATAAAAAAAACTACCATTACAAAAAATAACAAACAAAATTATCCAAAAAAATAAAAATTATTCCTATTCTAATACCCCATTTAAAAAAAAACAAAAAACACCCTAAAATAAAAAACCCTTATCTATAATAAACTACCAATGGCCCTTAAAAGGCCTTTTGTATGGCATTGCCCTAAAGTTAACAGCTCTTTTGCAAAAAAATAAAAACAAACACTCCCTACCATTACAACCCCCACCCCCCAAACCCACAAAATAAAAATAAACCTAATCTACCCATTGTCTCAAAAAGGGCATTTGTATGGGTATTGCCTTTAAAACGGCATTCAGCTCTTTTACGGCCCATTAAAAATAAAAAATGCCTAATCTAAAAAAAAAAAAAAAAACCCCAAAATAAAAAAAAATCCATTACAAACATAACAAACGAAATTATCCAAAATAATAAAAATTATTCCTATTCTAATATCCGTTTAGAAAAGAAACCCACCCCAAAATAAAAAACCCTAATCTGTAATAAAAGGGCCTTTTGTAAGGCATTGCCCTAAAGTTAACAGCTCTTTTGCTAAAAAAAAAATGTAACAAACACCACTTAACATTACAAACCCCCACCTCCCAAAACCCACAAAGTAAAAAAACCTAACTTAAAAAACCTATTTTACCCATTGCCCTGAAAAGGTCATGCATCTCTTTTATTGCCCTTAAAAGGGCATTCAGCTCTTTCTCGGACCATTAAAATAAAAAAGCCCTAATCTAAAAAAAAAATATCACCCCAACAAAACAAAAATAAACTAACCTTAACCCCAAAATCGGTACGCACAGTTGCTGAAGTCCGGCGAACGATCTTCATACAGGCGGCTCCATGTTCATCCATCGTGAGACCGGCATCTTCTTCATCCCTGCGCAGGTGGAGCGGTCGATGCGTGGAGGTGGAGGTCCAGGGGGCGGTCCATCAGTCCGACGTGGAGGTCCTTTTCATGCGATCATCTGCCGCAAACTGAGGATTCAATGCAAGGTACCGTTGCATTCCTATTGGCTGAAAAAAATTAAATCAATAGTAAATAAAGCTGCTTAAATCCTATTGGCTGGTTTAAACAGCCAATAGGATTTAAGCAGCTCTCATTCCTTTTGGCTGATTCAAATCAGCCAATAGGAATGAGAGCTGCTTAAATCTTATTGGCTGTTTAAATCAGCCAATAGGATTTAAGCAGCTCTCATTCCTATTGGCTCACTCAGTGTGTTAATCAGCCAAAATTTGCATGTCTAATAATTAAGTGAATTGGAGCACTTTGCAGTTAAAGGGACATGAAACCCACATTTTTTTTCTTTCATGATTCAGATAGAGAATATAATTTTAAACAACTTTCCAATTTACTTCTATTATCTAATTTGCTTTATTCTTTTGGCGTCCTTTGTTAAGAAAGTTATTTCAAATCACATGCTCTGTCTGAAGCATGAAAAAAAAAATTGGGTTTCATGTCCCTTTAAGTAGATGAAAACATGTAAAAGGATATTTATGCAATATTCATATTTAATAAAGTGTATTTACTGTAAATATTTCACATTCTAAAGTATTTATAGATATTCCTATACAGTTTATATATATATATATCTGTATACATAATCTATACATATATATATATAACCAAAAAAACATCAGATATATACAGAAACATTTATTTATGAATAAATAGAACATCTTCTATGTGAAGAACATTGGAATTTGAAATATTCATATTTTCATGTCAGGTTAGTGCACATGAGAATACGTGATCAGGTTTCCATGAGAACGGGTAGTTATTTTTTTTTCACTTTTTTTTTATGCGCAACATGCATCAGGGTTCATGATTTTGATTTTAAGGCGGTCAGGAAAGCGTACAGGAAAACGTAGTATTCTTAAGGAATGTTATTGAAATATTACATATAAAATATTAAAAAAATAATAATATATTTTTTTTAAAAAATGATTAGACATACTGCAAAATATTCTTAATAATCTGAAGAATATATCTATATGTTTTATAGCATGATTAATCATTTTTAATAATTTTTATTAATTTTTTAATATTTTATATGTAATATTTCAATAATGCGTTTTAAGATTACTAAATTAACTAATCCAACTGCCTTAAAATCTAAATCACAAAATAAGATGCGCAAAATGCAAATTCGCCCATTTACGGGTACGCAATAAATAACAAGCCATTACAAGCGGCTCAAAAAAGGTCAGACCTCTGGTTAATTTTAAAAATGTGCCCCAATTGTCCCCAAAATTTAGTGTAGTGTGCCTTTTTTAAAAAAAGTAGCATCTTTATTTTTTATTATTAATAACTGCAGGAGGCAGTTTTAAGGGGTTAAAAATCGCGGGTATGGGGTGTTAGATAGTGGTCTATGGGAACTTTGTGTTCCTAGTAAGTATATATGTATATGAATATATACCTATGTCTCTATATTTATGGGTTAATATGAGTATATACACATATTAACACAATAATATATATATATGTATATATTCATATACATATATATTAACAATTTGCTGCACGACATACCCCCTCCGATGCGCTACTTTTCATGCCGTGTCTCACAGCATGAGAACGAGGCTCCTGTTGGAGCCTAATGAAGCACGCTCTCGTAAGCACAATGCTTCTGTGCAATGTGAACGCGAGGCCGCATTCGCATTGCACCTCACTTGTAATACCAGCGCACATTTGAGCGCAAATATAGTTTTTGTGGAAGCAATATTTTGCGCTAAACTTGTATTCTGGCCCTAAATATTCCATTTAAGTTGTACTAAATGCAATAATGAACCCAGAACGTAGCCAGCAGTTTATTGAGCTTGACAGATGAAATCTGATTGGTGTAGTTTATTGACATGTTCACTAAGTGAATGCCTAATGAAAGTCACCATATGAGATATTCATACTTCATAGATATGAACCGTTACATCTTTTTGTGCCTGCAGGCTATAATACCATATAAAATGGCAGAGCTTTTAAAAAAAAAAAAAAAAAAAAAAACTTTGCATGCCTTTGAATTTTGGAAACAGATTTTTGAGCGTGAAGTTTATTTACTTATCCCGTGAAGCGTAGAGCGTTCCTGTGACACAATATGATTTCCTGGATAATAGTTGCCACATGCTACAATGTATGATTTTTATTTTTTTTAAACAGCTAGTTACATTTGATATCTTTCATTTCATGAACCACTCTTTACATTATCTAAAATCAGTTATTCATGGGCTCAATAACCCATAGGCACTGCTGGTTATAGAAGTGATTCCAAATTTTGTGTGCCACTATCAATAGCTGAGAGTGAGAGAATCCCATGTAGCTTATCGTATTTTTCTTAAAGGAACAGTTACCTGCAAAATTGTTTTTCCATTAATGTATTTTCAATGACTTGTTACACCAGCTGCAGAGTATAAAATGTATGAGAAATTGCATTTTCAGGTTTATTTGTGTATATGAAGTAGCTGGTTTTGTGCTTTTAAACCACAGCCTATTACAATGGATTGAGCTTGCAGGTAATATCAGATCTCATTATGTTATCACATTGTGTACACAAACTTGCTTCATTATCTTATATTTGCTTGTAAACCAAAGCTCAATACTTAGAGAGTACAATGGAAAATTATAATTTTATTACTTAACTATCCTGCACCCCACTGGGAGTGTAATTTATTCTGCTGGCTGTGTTTCCTAAGGCTTATCAATAGGATAGACTCCCGGATAGAAACTTTCAGTATAGGTTGGGATCCCACAGGTTTAATCAGCTATTTCAAATGCCAAAATAAGGGTAAAGGAGCTACTTGTGCACAATGTAATACACTTCAGTAGGTAAAATGGATATTTGGGAATAATTTAAAGGGGAAAAAATGTTTGGGTGAACTGTCCCTTTAAGGCATAAGCTCCCAAATATATATTTTTTTAAACTCACAATAATATTAGGTATATCTATCTATCGAATTATACAGTATATATTAGACTTGTGCAGCAGCAAATAATTTGTTTTACACAATTCAATCGTAACAAATATTCTGAAAAATGTGTTTTTTTAGAATATCCGTGGAATATTTACATTCAACGTTGTTAAAACAAATTCAAATGTTCCTTTGCGACAGGTGAAAAAGTTCCCCTGTAGCCTTATACCTATATCTCACTGGGGGAGTCGAGCTAATCTCAACCTTTCTTCACAGAGCCCAGGGCCGAGCTAATAGGAGACTTATGGGTCGATTTAACAAGCAGCGGATCATTGGAAACATAAGTTAAGAAGCAGCAGTCGTAGGAGGCGACAGCAATCATCTCGATCAGATGCGATCGGGGTGACTAACACCCCCTGCTAGCGGCCGATTGGATTAGGGGTTAATAACATTATGTAGGTTGTGGCAATGTCAAGGACAGCAGATTAGGGATGTTTAGATTCAGGGTTTATTTCAGGGTGTTAGGTTTAAACATAACTTTTTTTCCCCCATAGACATCAATAGGGCTGCGTTACTGAGCTTTTCAGGTGTTACGCTTTTTTGTTTGCCTGCTCTCCCCATTGTTGTCTATGGGGGAAAAGTGCACGAGCATGTCAAAATAGAGCTTGGATTGTGTGTGGTATGGAGCTCAACGCAACCATATCACACGCACAAGCCGTTTCAAGACTTGTAATGGCTGCGCTATAGGGGGTTAAATAATGCAACCTTTGTTGAGTTGGTTAATTTCCCTATAGCGCGAATAACTCGTAATCTAGCTGCATGTTTTTTTTATATATGTCTTATAGAAATAGGCTTCTTTATTGCTATATACTCCAGATGTGTCTTCATTTCTGCGCTACTAGTAAGAGTTGCAGGAATATCATCATTACTGAATTTGAATATTTTATCAAAATCCCCCGTGACATTTTTTTACCATGCTCAAAGGAATATGGCAGTAAATTCTTATCTTCTACTTTAAATGAGTAATTTGTGCTGGATGTTGACTATAAATTATAATGTCAGTGTTAGAATATCATAGCTAACACACATTACTGTGTCACGACACATTTGAATTGGAAAAAAGCGAGTTGAAATAAAAATAAAAAATAAAATAAAAAAACAAGTTTTACAAAGCTGACTCACTATTCTAAAATTGTTTGGAACATCAAGCTTTTGTTTTTTTTAATTTTTCAAAAAATTCACCCATCTTTTATGCCATTGAAGTGCATTGCACGCTGACAATGCTATAGTCATCTACACTAGTATATTTAAAGGGACAGTCAAGTCCAAAATAAACTTTCATGATTTAAATAGGGAATAGGTAGGCTCATATGCTAATTTCTTAGACATTGAAGGCCGCCTCTAATCTTAATGCATTTTGACCATTTTTTACTACTAGAGGGCGTTCATGTGTGTCATATATATAACATTGAGCTCACGCACGTGAAGTTACCTATGTATCAGCACTGATTGGCTAAAATGCAAGTCTGTCAAAAGAACTGAAATAAGGGGGCAATCTGCTGAGGCTTAGATACAAGGTAATTGCAGAGGTAGAACGTGTATTATTATAACTGTGTTGGTTATGCAAAACTGGAGAATGGGTAATAAAGGGATTATCTATCTTTTAAGCAACAACAATTCTGGTGTTGACTGTCCCTTTAAGCAATGGTTCTTTACTTTTTAGGCTTTTATTCCCCTTCCACCTTTATTGAGCTGGAAATGCCTTGCCTTTAAGAGACATGACACCCAATATTTTTCTTAAACGATTTAGATCGAGTATACAATTTTAAGCAAATTTCCAGTTTACTTCTACTATCAAGTTGGCTATATCCTCTTTGTATCATTTGTTGAAGGAGCAGCAATGCACTATTGGGAGCTAGCTGAGCCAATAACAAGAGACATATATGTGCAGCCACCAATCATCAGCTAACTCCCAGTAGCGCATTGCTGCCCCTCAGCCTACCTAAGTATGCTTTTCAGGGAAGGATACCAAGACAAGGAAGCAAGCTAGAAAGCAGTAAAATGGAAATTTGGGGGTTTAATGACCCTTTAACAAAGAAATATAACATTGCTAGTAATAGCACTTAATATTTAATGCAGCGTATTATTAAAACAAATTTTCCTCAAAAAAATTCTTGTTTCTTCATAAAACAATAGCTAGAGGGTCATTAGCTGAAAAATTACATATTCTAATTAGTTAGAGCATGTCATTTTATATCAGGTAGATTACACATTTTGCACTATAGAGGATATTTAACAAATGCAACAAAAGTTGCGTTATTTCACCCTCCATAGCGTAGCCATTACAAGTTTTCAAACAGTCGGCTTGTGCGTGCAATATGGTTGCGTTAAGCTTCATACCGCTCAATATACAAGCGCTACTTTGACATGCTCGTGCACACTTTCCCCATAGACATCAATGAGCGTGTTAGAAAAAACCTAACACCTGTGATCGCGGAATGAAAAGCTCCGTAACGCAGCCCCATTAATGTCTATGGGGAAAAAAAGTTATGTTTAAACCTAACACCCTTACATAAAAACCACGTCTAAACACCCCTAATCTGCTGCCCCCGACATCACCGCCACCTACATAATGTTATTAACCCCTAATCTGCCGCCCCCACATCTCCACCACCTACATAATGTTATTAACCCCCAATCTGCCGCCCCCGAGATAGCTGCCACCTATATAATGTCATTAACCCCTAATCTGCCGCCCCCAACATCGCCAACACCTACATAATGTTAATAACCCCTAATCTGCTACCCCGACATAGCTGCCCCCAATATAATGTCATTAACCCCTAATCAGCCGCCCCTGACATTGCCGACACCTACATAATGTTATTAACCCCTAATCTGAAGCTCCCGACATCGCCGCCACTATGAAAATTCATTAACCACTATTCCGCTGCTCCCCAGCACCACCGCCACTATAATAAACCTTTTAAACCTTTAACCTCAACCCCCCTAGAACAAAATATACTAAATTAAACTATTAACACCTAAACTGAAAGCCCCCCACATCGCAATAAACTAATTTAAAATAGTAACACCTAAACCTAATGCCCACTAACTTTATATTAAAATTACAAATTTAAAAAAAACTAAGTTTAAACTAACAATTAAACTAATATAACTAAAATTAAACTACCAATTAAAGAAAACTAAAATACTCATTAAAAAAATCCTAACACTACTATAAAAATTACAAAGCATCTAATTACAAAAAATAACAAATACTAAATTACAAAAAATACCAAACCCTTATTTTACGAAAAATAACAAACAAAATTGTCAAAAATAAAACAAAATTACACCTAACCTAATAGCCCTATAAAAAAAAGAGAGCTAATG
Organism: Bombina bombina; assembly: GCF_027579735.1. Classification (NCBI taxonomy): domain Eukaryota; kingdom Metazoa; phylum Chordata; class Amphibia; order Anura; family Bombinatoridae; genus Bombina; species Bombina bombina. Next base: position 628,411,687 of record NC_069499.1, on the reverse strand, counting down.
AAATCCTATTGGCTGTTCAAATCAGCCAATAGGATGAGAGCTACTGAAATTCTATTTGCTGATTTGAATAGTCACATTGATTGGAGTAGCCGTGTTAGTCAAGAGATTTAGATATCAAAATAACAAGAGTATTGCATTGAGCAATTATACTTTTTTTATTGGACTAAATAAATGTATAGTTAGTCCAATAAAAAAAAGTATCATTACTCAATGCAATACTCTTGTTATTTTGATATCTGATTTGAATAGACAATACAATTTCAGTAGCTCTCATCCTATTGGCTGATTTGAACAGCCAATAGGATTTCATTAGCTTTCTTTTTTTTTTATAGGGCTATTAGATTAGGTGTAATTGTTAGTTTAAACTTTTTTTTTTTTAATTTGACAGGTCAATTTTAATTTAATTTAAGATTAAAGAAATTTAAATTTTAATATAAAGTTAGGGAGCATTAGGTTTAGGGGTTACTAGTTTAAATTAGTTGGCACACTCCTGAACTTACCTTCCTGCTTTTCAACAAAGTATAACAAAAAAAACAAGACAATTTGATAATAGAAGTAAATTGAAAATGTATTTAACAGTGTATGTTCTATCTGAATTATGAAAGATTAATGTTTGATGTCACTTTAATGTTTACTTTTTTTCAGTGATGCTAATTGCTAAACTCTCCTCTTTTTAAAACCAGATCTGGAATGTTAGTTATATTTTAGATGGAGCTTAATTAATCAGTTATAAATAAGGTGCCCTATAACTTACTTTTAAATATAGATATAAAATTCAAATTCCCCACTCTCCGCCACCCAATTCAAATGTCAATTTTTGTGAGCTAACAGTTTGAATTGTTCTCCAATCAGCGCTCTAGCTACAACAAGAGTGTCATATGGGGAAAGCCCTGATTGGAGAACAATTCAAACCTTTAGCTCACAGAAAAATTGGCTTTTGAAGTGGGCAACGGAACGCGGGGTATTTGAATTTCATTACCTATATTAAAAAGTAATTGAGTTATAGGGCATCTTCGTTACAACTGATGAATTAAACTCTATCTAACATATCACTAATATTCCGGATCTAGTTTTAAAAAGGGGAGAGTTTACCATCACTTTAAAGGGACCTATTATTTATAGGGACATACAAGCCAATATTATACTGGGGCTACGATTGTAACACATTTTGTAATGTTTTCTGATTTTGTGTTTGTTTGCTTGTTTTTTTAGAAATACAAACACTATTGTACATTCTTTTAACATGAAGATCATCACAGATCTCATAACATTTTACACATCCCAGTTGCTGATCTAAGAGCATACTGCTTGGTAAGTACGCTTTTGTGCAATGAGTGTGACTGACAGACAAGCTAATGCACAGCAAATAAACACTAATTAGCAACTGGATAAGCTTTACGAATGTCTCCAGACTTCTAACTCAGTATATAATGCAAAGTGTACTAAAGAACCTTTGATGTTCATGTCTTTTTAAACATCCAGCATTTTTTTTTTTTTATTGTTCAAATCGATGTAAAGACAATTTTGCAAAAATAAGCTATAGTAAAAGCAATAATCATTTCCGCAGTTAGTTATAGCAAGGCAATGGTAGGTTTTTGTAACCGCATTCTTCAAATTGAATTCATGATGCATTTGTTCTATTGTCATGAAATTGAAAGGGATATAAAACCCAAAAATGTTATTTTGTGATTCAGACAGAACATACAATTTAAAAAAAAGCTTCCAATTTACTTCTATTATCAAATTTGTTTTGTTCCCATGATATTCCGTGTTGAAGAGATACCTAGGTAGGCATCTGGAGCACTGCATGACAGGAAATAGTACAGCCATCTAGTGCTCTTGCAAATGGATAAAATTCTTGCGAAACCGCTGCCATATAATCCCCCAGAAATGAGCCGGCTCCTAAGCATACATCCCTGCTTTTCAACAAAAGATACCAAGAGAGCAAATAAATAATGATAGTAAAAGTAAATTAGAAAGCTGTTAAAATCTTATGCTCTATCTGAATTATGAAAGAAAAAAATTGGGTTTAAAAAATTGGGTTTAATAACAGGTTGTTAATAACCAGTATGAAGGGATTCCAAATCCACATTTCAACTTTTGCATCAAGAGAATTCTGCAATGCTTTCAGATGGGGATTGGCAATGATTTGTCCTTGTCGTCTCTATCCAACAGAAGCAACAGCTAAAGCAATGGGAGAGTTGTATAGAATAACTGCTGTCTTCCACAGGGCGATTTAGCAAAGAAGCTTACAGATAATTAGCTGCATCTATAATAATAACTTGAATGTTTTGAGTTGAAAAATGCATGTTATAAACATGGTAAGAAAATATCGGTCATATATTTCATGTCATGTATTAACTCCTTGTCATTTTTTTCTGACGTTGGGTTTTCCATCTTTTGTCAAAATAAAGGAAACATCTGGCCAAAGTGTATTTATCTTCTTTGAAATTTGACCTCTTGAAAGCTAATAAACTTCTGCAGGATAGTGAAGAATGTCATATTGTGGTTCCATGTCTTGACACAATCTCTTGATAATGGAGTGATTTGAGGGTCTGACTTAGTTGTAATTGATGACTTTCATAAGTCAGCACTTATTTCAGGGTAATTGTCAGTGATGTCAATACATGCTGATGAAAAAGATGTGAGCGACAATAACATATGGAGCATCTTTCTTAATCAAAGCAGAAAAAACATGTATGTCATAGGAGCCCTGTCTGTGCAGTTGCTACTATGCTTTTCCTTCTAGATAGTTTTAGATTGAGAAAAAATGATTCACCATTTCCAGGATGTCAAGAGCTTTTATACTTTCTCAAAAGAGACATTCATATTTGATAGCATCTTTGATGGCATAATTGTGCACATAGCACACAAACACCAGGAATTGGCTGTGCTGATAAATGACACTTGTTTCATCAAGTTGCATACTGAAAGTATAGGGCAAAGTAGACAATTTGAACATGACCCTCTTTAAATGATTACAAGTGATTTCAGGGATTCTGGACTGTACAAATATTGTTTAAAAGAGATGCTGATTCAAGTTTCTCTTCAGCTCCAAACTGTAGACACGATCACCCAGAGGCTATAGTCACCATGGTATAATGTTGTTAAGATATTTGTGATAAGTTCACTGACTAAACCAAATATTTTCATGATCATACTATCTTTAGTAAATATCTCAAAACATCTAGCAACACATTAAAAATAGCCATGTTCTTCTAACTAACCCCCACACACAAAAAAACCATAATATATTTACTTTTCATTTCTGAGTTGACAAACCAAAGTAGTGTAATTTTCATTTCACTTTATATTAATGTAAAAATCATACATTTTTCACTTATAAACACACATAAATAAAATAACTAATTAATGTGCTTCATTTTTATTATTAAAGCAAGCTTCGCCGTAGGGTATGTGTAGAGCAGGGTATTGAAAAGGATTGTGTGAATTTTGTCTTTAAATTGACTTACTGAATTATATATATCTATTTATATACACTCACCGGCCACTTTATTAGATACACCTGTTCAATTGCTTGGTAACACAAATTGCTAATCAGCCAATCACATGGCAGCAACTCAATTCATTTAGGCATGTAGACGTGGTGAAGACGACTTGCTGAAGCTCAAACCGAGCATCAAAATGGGGAAGAAAGGGGATTTAAGTTACTTTGAACGTGGCATGGTTGTTGGTGCCATATGGTCTGAGTATTTAAAAAACTGCTGATCTACTGAGAAAATATCCAGTGAGTGGCAGTTGTGTGGACAAAAATGCCTTGTTGATGTCAGAGGTCAGAGGGGAATGGGCAGACTGGTTTGAGATGATAGAAAGGCAATAGTAACTCAAATAACCACTCGTTACAACCAAGGTATGCAGAATACCATCTCTGAACGCACAACATGTCAAACCTTGAAGCAGATGGGCTACAGCAGCAGAAGACCACACCGGGAGCCACTCCTGTCAGCTAAAAACAGAAAACTGAGGCTACTTTTTGCACAGGCTCACCAAAATAGAAGATTAAAAAAACATTGCCTGGTCGGATGAGTCTCGATTTCAGCTGCAACATTCAGATGATAGGGTCAGAATTTGGCATAAACAACATGAAAGCATGGATCCATCCTGCCTTGCATCAATGGTTCAGGCTGCTGCTGGTGGTGTAATGGTGTGGGGGTATTTTATTGGCACACTTTGGGCCCATTAGTACCAATTGACCATTGTTTACATGCCACGGCCTACCATATTGTTGCTGACCATGTCCATTCCTTTATGACTACAGTGTACCCATCTTCTGATGGTTACTTCCAGCAGGATAATACACCATGTCACAAAGCTCAAATCATCTCAAACTGGTTTCTTGAAAATGAACTTGAGTTTACTGTACGCCAATGGCCTCCACAGTCACCAGATCTCAATCCAATAGAGCACCTTTGGGATGTGGTGGAACGGGAGATTTGCATCATGGATGTGCAGCCGACAAATCTGCCGCAACTGTGTAATGCTATCATGACAATATGGACCAAAATGTCTGAGGTTTGTTTCCAACACCTTGTTGAATCTATGCCATGAAGAATTAAGGCAGTTCTGAAGGCAACCCTTTACTAGCAAGGTGTACTTAATAAAGTACCTTTTATGTAACTTTTAGTTAGAGGATTGTTATAACTTTCATTTGAAAGAGATGAATGCTATGTAGGATGACTATGTAGACTTTGCTAATATATATATATAATTTTTTTAAGCAATGTTCCCCATTTTGTGCCACTCATAAGAATGGCAATCACTTGCTTAAAGTATTTATTGTAAGGGAGAATAAGATTCCAGGTGCAAGGAGACATTTAGGGCTCGATTTATCAAGCTGGGGTGTACAGAGGTGTACATATTCGCCCCTGTCCACCCTAGCTTGCCTCTGGCGGGCAGCAGTCCTGCCCCCTGTCCGTGTACAGCCAATCATGCGTAGGCAAGAGCAGTCAATATCCCTGGCCAGACGAGACTGGGAAGATTAAAATTCTCCAAGAGGTGGAGAAGTGGCTAGGAAAAATTGTGACTTCAGGTTCTTTTGTGAGAACCTGCAGTCGCAGAGAGGCGAAGGGCTTGATAAATCGAACCCATAGAACTGCTGCCCCCCCCTCCAGAAGTCTTTTTCTGTATGTGACAAACAGATATAGAATTGAAATGGATGATTAAATACAAAAATGCTTTAACAACTTCAACCTAGGGATGAAAAATTGCTCAACAACGAATGGGGAAAGAACATTTAAAACATTAAATATGTGTTATTACAATGAGCATTTTAAATCTTCCATTGAAATTACATCCTCTCTGCACTCATCTAAAACAATACAAAGAGCTGTGTTTTCTAACATTTTCTGTGTTGTTGTTTGCTCCTGCTTTATTCAAGTCAGACAAAGGCCTTTCTGGGTCTGAAAGGCAACAATCACTGATTTCTTTTCATTGGCTGTCTCAATGAATTCCACAGTGTTTATTCTTAAAGGTCAGGGATAAGTGCAAAGTTAGCACAGGGTGTTTTTGCCATGCTGTAATACTGAAAGAAAATACTTTTATAACTTTGTATTAAAAGACATGGTCAACTACCTAAGTCGATGTTCTCTGAATGAGTTTGCATAAAGTGAAGATAATAGTAACCACTATTTAACTTTAAGCATTTTAATGTTAGTTTGTGATCCCATAGCACCTGGAACACTCTAAAGGGTAAATCTCCCTGCAGGTGAGTGGGTTGCACATGGCGTACTAACTAGTGTAAAAATCTTTTCAGATCAGGAAATTGCCTATGTTTTCTTTTCCTGTTGTGTTCCTCCCAATGTTTATGGTTTGTTTTTTATAGGTTGATCCACTTCCTAAGGGTTGTTTGGTTGAGGTTCTGTTAGTTGCTTTGGCCCCAGTAAGTCTACAGCCCTTTGTACTACTTTCAGGGTCTTCATGCTGTAAATCACCACACCACTTTTGGGCTGCTTAAATGTGCATGATACCCAAACTGACAATGATGCAGCATATCTGTAAAAAGCAGACAAGAAAATTTCACATAAATATCACTATGTAAAAAGGAGGATATTTTACCTCATAGTCACCATGCAGATGACAAAAAAAGAGAGTAGCTCTGGGTAACATTACACTTACTCTTGTGAACTGAACACATTTTGAGGTAAAATATATTTTTGTACAGACTCTATATATTTTTTTGTCAGCTTTTACAGTTATGATGTATCACTTACAATTGATTAGGCATATAAGTACCATGTCCCTTTAAGTGTTATTGTAAATCTCACCCCCTTTATTTAAGGGAGAGAACACGATTTGGATAAATTGTTTGCTGGTGTGATTTGACTAGTGAATCACCTTAGACACCAGAGGCAAGGACCACTCCTCCAATGTCCCTGTTCAACTTTCTTTAAACCCTGAAACCTGCTTTTCTGGAGTTCATGTATCTCCAAACATTTATTGAAATAATGTTGGACCACACTATCTTTACTGCCGGAAATGCACTAGATGCCATCTTACATCAGAAACCATTATTTGTGACGGGTCACCCATGGGCATGGTTCCTAAATCATTCCCACCAACTAAATGAAGCACAATAACATCAGGCCGACTCTATCTTTTTATTGCCTCTGATTATTGAGCGGGCAAGTCACGCCTCCAAAGTCATCTGATGCTCAACTTAGACATTGAAATCCCCAACTGCAAACCACCCGGTTGCGTCGCAGCCCGTAAAGCTTCTTAATGAATATAGGAATGGCCTACTATCCAAGCTCTCTTAGATAACCCAGACAGATCTGTAAGACAATAAACCAAACAAGGTCCTGGTTTCTACTACATAACAACCATTATAACAAACCAACAACCTATTATTAACAAACTCAACCACCTTGACCAACCCTGCAACTTTATCTAATTCAAACGCTGTCCTATTTCACTGCCAATCACTTAGCAAAAACACCTTAAGAAACACTTCAACAAGATTAAGTACTATTAAAAGGCTTGACATACTTTTTGTACTTGGCAGATGTCCACCTACCCAAAAATGTTATCTGCTAAATATTACTTGCCAACACAGCATTGCAGCCCCAATCCTAAAAGAGTGGTGTGCCACCAACCTAGGATCCCAGCCTAATCTACTCACCGCCTGTGCCAAGACGTTCCTGAACTGATAATTAGATAGGAAAGAACCGTCTTTATGCACCAAAAAGGGGCCTCCAACCCTGGGTCTAACTTCAACACAATATTTCCCTAATTTTACTGGGCCAATGAAAGACTCTACCTGTGAATGCAAATAGAGCAATTTTCCCTTCACCAGCTGATAATTCTTGGTTCAAGTTACGTAAATATGTTAAGAAACAAAGGGAGTGCAAACTCTGACTTAAGCTAGTTTTATTAAAATACAAGAGCAAAAACAACAGATTGCACTTACTAAAATAACAATCGTTTGTGTCTTGAACATAAGAACATGACAGCTACAATCCAGGACCCAACTCTGGGGCGGCAAACAATAGTATGGCTCGATCAACTGCAACCCACAATGTCAGGTATCCCAAAAAGCAGATGCAGTTCACAGTTGGCCAGACATGTGAGGATAGCCTCGTGACCTTAATGAGTTTCTCCTGAACTCCATTTGGGCTTTCTCAAGAGGAGAGTATGTCAGATGAATCAGGGTTCCTGACATCCGGTTTTTATTGGTTCAGTGATCCTTATAGACATTGATGAGAAATCTTAATGAACCACTCTTCTTATCTCTGTGCCAATAAAATTGGGAGTTTTGTTTATGTTAATGTCAAGAGTGCAATACGGTTCCCATCTTCCTGAATCAGATCAGCTTGAGATCCTTAAGTGACACTGGGGACTCTGACAAAGCTGGATGTCTCAGGTGACGGCCTTTACCACTGCAGATGTATCAGGGTTTCAGCTGTCTACAGTCCCAAGCAGTTTCCGGATATAGCAGCGCCGGGTGAGAGTGTCTCCTTCAGCAGCTGTCTCAGATGAGAGGGTCTCCCACTGCAGCTGTATCAGGTGAGAGTGTCTCCTACTGCAGCTGTCTCAGGTGAAAGCGTCTCCTACTGAAGCTGCCTCAGGTGAGAGTGTCTCCTACTGCAGCTGTCTTAGGTGAGAGTGTCTCCTACTGCGGCTGTCTTAGGTAAGATTGTCTCCTACTGCAGCTCTCTCGGGTGATAATGTCTCCTACTGCAACTGCCTCAGGTATGAGTGTCTCCTACTTCAGCTTTATCAGGTGAGAGTGTCTCCTACTGCAGTTGTCTTTGGTGAGAGTGTCTCCTATTGCAGCTGTCCTGAGACAGCACATCATTTATGACTAAAATATGCTCCAAACCATGACTGAATGAATAAGTGAATAAATGTAGCACTTGGTTGGATACTGGAGGAGGCAGCCACAATCTCACCCTGCTGAAGTCGCTTGACCAAATTCTCAAGTCTGCCCTAACGCCTGCAGAGAGCCTAACCAGCTCCCTTGGATGTTTCAACTCCTTGGGAGCTGACTCCATTCTGTGATTAAATATCCCATAGGTATTACCCGCGTAGCAAAATTGACTAACAGTGATTGCATTCTGCGCAATGTGACCTCCTTCAAAGATAGCTGAAATAGACGAGATGGCTTGCTTGATCTTTAACTCTGGCAACCTACATTCCTAGCCTCTGTGTCAATTTAAATTCCCAAAAAGACTAGGCATGTGGAAGGTAGCTATTTGAGACCCAAACCAAGCGTAAGATGATTCATTGTGGCCAATAAGTGAGCACACTGAGTTGACCCAGCCCACCCTACCAACAAAAAAATTGCAGCCTTTTGGGAGGCAACGATCCAAGTAAAACTGGCCTTCAAACCTGCAACCCATTAGGTAGAATGAATCAGGATAGATTGTCTAAAGCCTAAAGGCCCTGAAGGTACTGTGCTAGTTGTTGTTGCAGATTCTGACGTAGCAGCTTCTCTACCTTAGGCAACATTAGTTAAGTTTGATCCATGCTTGGAGGGTGCAGAAGATGATTCCAAGCTACCATGTGAATGAGAAACAGTGGGAGCATTGCAGGAAGAGACAATGGACCTTATAGGCTCCCAAAAACTCAAGTGGCCTTCTGACCACTCAAACCCTGACTACACTACATTCCTTGACAACAACCGCTAATTTACATTGACATTAAATCCATGTAACCTATTCTGCCATGCATAGCACCTGGACTCCCAGATGGCAATATAGCATACGTATGGGTAAAATGTCTCATAGCACCACTCCTGATAATACTCCCTGTATTTGCCAGTGATTTACCCCTAGCAGACACCCTCCCTTTTCTTCTTGTCCCCTTTCAACCCCTTTCCTGTTTTGGGTAACCTAAGGGTCGACTGTCAGATCATGCTGCCCCATTTACCTGTTCAGAGGCTACAGGATACCTTATTAAGGCCACATGAAGGTGTCAGGCTGCACCAGATCTCCAGACAGAGGTCCGATGTTCAGCAAGGGAGATTGAGGAGCATTAATGGAGCCAGAAAACTCCAAATCTAGAGGGGAAAAAGAGGGTGGAGAGGGAGGAATATAAAACGTCTGAGAGACACTGACAGGCAAGTTGGTAACTGCAGGGGACAGAGAAGGGACAGAATGCAAAGGAAAATAATAAGGAAAGAAATAGGGGGAGTAGAAGAGGGAGGGAGTTAGGGACAGCATGCCTGGAAACAGAAAAGGAAGAAGAAAATTAAATAGAACAAATAGAAGAAGGAGAAGAAAAATAGGAGAGGAACAAGGAATAGAAAAGGCAGGAGGAAAAGAGGGAGCTGAAGAAAAAGAAGAATTTCAGAATGGTAAAAGGGGACAAAACAAATAATGAAAGTATATTGCAGAGTATATATACTGTATATATATATATATATATATATATATATATATATATATATATATATATATATATATATATATATATATATATATATATATATATATATATATATATATATATATATATATATATATTTATATATATATATATATAGACTAGCAATATTTAACTAGTGTGACGTTTCGAGGTATTCACCCCTTCCTCAGATTTTATATTACCATCTCAAAGTGTTTAATGTGCCTTTAAGTAACTACTGCACAATATCAATGGCAGAATGATATTTCTTTGACAATGACAGAAAGGTCTTTTAAAATATACCTATTGACTTCAACTTGCTGGCACTGCCCTGATTCCAACCTAAGGAATTAATAGATAAGATAGTTTTGTGAACTGAGGCCTTTTAGAGCCTTAGTTGCTCATTTTTATGCACAATATCAGGGATTCGCAGACAATTTGTCAGGACACAGTAAGGTGACATTGTTAGTATGTTATGGTCATGATTCTGAACGGACTCATACAAATAATGTGGTACAGAATAGAGCTGATAAATTGAAACACTATTTATCATGTCACAGTTTTCTCCTCAACACTTTGCATCCCATAATACCTTTATTTACAACAGTTGTATGTGCAATAGATATGCCAGGGTGCAGCATTATAAGAGCTAAATGGGACTAAGGTGCAGGCATTCTGGCATCAATGCATATTACATTTTGTATTGGGCTTTTGCACACTGACAGTTAAATTACAAGAACATGTATTACAGGATTAGCGTTATATGTGCTGTGGGTGACAAGAGACACAGGGGATGATGTATTAGAGAAGATCATTTCTGGGGCTATTTAGCATCACAATATAGCAGACAGATGTACTTCCCCTTCAATAGCAGTTGTAATTCCCAAAAAATGTTGATATTTTCTTTGAGCAAAACTCTCTTAGATTTCAAAGGATTAAATTATATTAATTATATCTTACTATTAAATTAATTTTATTGCAGCCCTCTGTGAAAGTCAAGGGTTAACTATGAAGATGAAATATGCTTTCTCTTTCATATCATCTTCTATTTGGTGCTGAGAGGAGGTACAAGGAACAAGGATGACGCATCTACAATTACCGTTTGATGTTCTTCCAATGTATCTTTGATGTTATCTAGAGAGGCAAAGTGATGCAGTCTTTAAACGAACTGACAGCTAGACATGAGCATTTAGGGGGAACTGACATTGGTTCTCATTGCTTTTTTTTTAAAGATGTTTTTATTGAAGATAAACAACGTAAACAGACATAAATACAGTTGTGTTGCTGTCAAATACAGTAACAGAAAGTGCTGGCTCCACAGACTAATAGAGACAGAAAGGAAATTAGGTTTCCGATAAACTCTTTGATGTTACCTAGACTCTATTCACTTTTCTCTGACATTTTAAATTTGAAACAAAAGTAAGAAAGAAAAGGAAAAGAAAAAGAGAATGAGACTAGTATATAAATGATTGATAGAGACAGAGAACAAGGGGCAAAACAACATATGGAAAAAAGGGCGTAATACATTTGGGGTACAGCTTAATAGGTTTACTGAAGCTGTGCATGACTGATATGTAATATAATTATTAACATTTATATGTAAAATGATGGCTTTTTCTGTAACACTGGTTACCTAACAAAACCTCAAATCCAGAATTCCAAAATCCAAAATTATTCTGAAATCTAAACGTTTTAATTAATATTTGTTCAAAAATAAAATGATCAAAATGTACTATTTTTCCCTACCTGTAAATCACAATATTCTCTGCCTGTGTCTTTGTTTTTTTTGTTTTTTGTGGGTTTTTTTTGTGTTCTAAAATGCAAATAATGTTCTATATTGAACTAAAACTACAAATATTTCCTTTCTGATTACAGTACTGTACTATCTTTCTGAGGGTTATTATGTATTCAAAGTATTAAAAGTGATATAAAACTAGCTTTAGTTACATGTATAAGCTGTATTTTGCCTAAATGACATAAGATTTTGTTTACACTGGGTTCCATCCCCTCTCCAAACTGTCCTATTATTAAGATGCAAATATACAAATATTCCAAAATCCAAACCTTTTGCAGTCCCTAGCAGTTTGGATAAAGGATTTTCTACCTGTAGTAAACAGTGGCTTTGATTGAAAAACACCCATTTGTGAAACTTATTTCTCACAGAAAAAAAACAAAAACATCACAACGAAGTCAGTGAGCTTTATAGCCCTCTTGTCAAAGCCACAAGTTGTGAATTCAGCTCCATTATAATAAAACAAAGGCGTGCTTATATCATAACCATACATCTTGCAGCATAAGACAAGAATGCCACAACCCCCCCTCAAAACCTTACAAAACAAATAAAAGCTGGAAAAAAATGTACTCTCTATACAACAGTCCACTATAATATATGCACAAAAGAAAACTGAAAAATAAAATGGAAGAAAAGGAAAAAACGAGACAACCTTGTAATCTTTGTAACAGCGAGATACAACTGTGAAACTAAATACTTCACAATAGAGTGTTTATGAATGGCACATGCTTGCCTGAGGTTCAGGTATAAAAAACACGACCACGCGCTCAGTAGGCCACTGTACTCAGTCAGCCACTCGTGTTTTCTGCAAGGTTTCTGGAATGTCACTTGTTCTTTTCAGCAAGACTTCTTATCTATAACAAAACAGACAAGCACATATTCTACACCGATAAACACATTAATATGTTTGCAGTGTATTTCAAAAGTTGTTATGGCTGTAACTGTTTTAACCTTTTAGCAATAGGTTCTTGTTTCATGTGCAAGATTTTATGTATTGGGAGATTGGAAATTTCGTTGAAGAGAGGCTCAAAAAATTTCTTATTATGTTGATACACAAACTGTGTATCAACTCTAGGGGGCGCAAAAAGCAAGTGAGGTCAAAAAAAGATAAAAACTATCCACAATACAAGTGATAAATACAATATATAAATACAATATACTAATAGTATACAACAGAATAAAGACTCAATCGTGTCTGATGACAAGATAGAACAATGGGCCCAACTCTTAATAAATCTTAGCTGTTTCCGAATCTCAGTCCATAGATGGATAGAATGAAAGTGAGTCCTTTATTGATGGTAATTCAGAATAGACATTCAAGCTGATGGAGGGTCACAGAAAGGATCACACCTGAAAGGATCACACCCGATGGGAGTCAGCTCCTTGTCACGAAATCCCGTCTGGATACAAGCTTTTTCTGTGAACAACAATCACAAGACAAAGGCACCTCCTAGTGTGATATAGTAGAGACAAGATTGACTAAGCAGGTGAAAAATCAATACTCACAAATGGAGCAGCACCCAATTGTGCTAAGTCAGGCAGACTGGGAACTTGCAGTGTCCCAGCTCACTGGCCCAGCATGAGTACCGGTATCCCAGGTGTCCTCAGTGGATAATAAGCTCAGACTCTCAAATTAAATTGCAATTGTCACGATTTAATAAAAAACATAAAAACAGAAGTCAAAATATATTACTCTGATATTAAAAACACAGAAAGCAACGCGTTTCTCAAATCTCTATCTGTTTATCAGGCTTCTGTTAACTAAATGAGAGTTCTGACTTAAATACATCAAACAACCAATCCTAATCCTCTAAAGAGTAACACACCTCCTCAGTGCCTATAAAGTATGTATGTGATTCACTTAAGTATGAATGCTTTAAATTACCTGGCCATAATATATAAACATGTTACAACCAGACATAGGCTATCCTTACATGGGGTGGTAACTTTGAGAATTATCAAGTGCTTAGGATTGGTCAATACAAGTCCTTAGTAAAAGAAACAAAGTATCAGCGCTACTAATATGGAGAAGTTATAAAGTATAAAATATATTGATGATGTGGAATGGTATACTAGGGCTTATATCTTCAAAATGTAACAGTGTAAATCTGTGATATACCTTACAAAATCCTAAACATGTATAAACACTGGAGAAGTATAAAATACACTATTATCAGTAAAATACACTGTGAAGTTGCAATTAGCAAAGTAATAATATAATACCTAAAATATGACACACTTAAAAGAGAATAAAATTTCAGAATCCAATTCAATACAAAAAATCAAAGAATAAAATACACAGCCAAACAAATGTTTAGAGAAAAGTCCCAATAATTGAGTCTCAAAATGAAAGTTTTTGTCTTACAATTTGTGGCTGTGATTAGATCGTTAGTCCTCACCAAACAAACTGGTGTGTGCTGCTCTTCAAAGGGTGTATCATATGTGAATCCCTTAAAACAAGGCAAAGCGGAAAAACAAAAAGAGAAGAGCGCAACCGGACTCAAGTGAAGAAAGTTTATTAGTGACACAACACACTAAAACAATAAAACTGTAGGTATTCTGCGTACCAGATATAAGAAAAACAAGCGCATGTAAAACACAATGTCTTGACAGAGTTGGTTATTGATTCACAAGTCGCCTTTTCAGAAAAGCCGGGTGTTAAATATAATCCTTAACTGGTCCTCTCGTGAAGGGGTGTGTGTGGCTAGTCAGCTGTGAATTACTAAGAAAAGCCGGTTCCGGTTACTGCCGGAAGTCTGTATCTGTCACTGCCGATGCAGTGTATCATCAATTAGAAATTGATGATACACTGCATCGGCAGTGACAATTACAAGTCCTTAGTAATTGGACGATTTGGGCTGTAATAGGACAGGACTGCTGACGAGTCAAATGACGCGTAGTATAACGAATACGGAAGTCATTTCCATGCCTAACATTTGGCTTGAATGCTTGCGAGTACGCAATCATGACTTGGGAATTTACACCGTAAAGTAATACACATTGAGGGCCACATCGATCAAGTCAGTAAAGCGTTTATATTATCCCATCTCACTATTTGGGAATCCATACCATAAGGTAATACACAATCTGAGCCACATCGATCAAGTTAATAAAACGTTTATTTTATCCAACCTCTCATACGATAAATAGAATTGCCTAAAGCTCTTGTGGGTGATATATGGGCCTCTCTTATTCTTGGGATAGTGGTACTTATACGGACTGATTGATACTCTGTACGGCCTTTCACAAAGGTACCTGGGATTGTCAGTAAATGTTATGATAGGTATTAGCAATGATTGTTCACCATAGCATTAATGATGTGAAGACACTTGCAGGTTTGCATGTTATAGTGATGTTAGCACTGATTAGATTAATTATGCACACACACACCTGAGGAGGTGTGTTACTCTTTAGAGGATTAGGATTGGTTGTTTGTTGTATTTGTCAGAACTCTCATTTAGTTAACAGAAGCCTGATAAACAGATAGAGATCTGAGAAACGCGTTGCTTTCTGTGTTTTTAATATCAGAGTAATATATTTTGACTTCTGTTTTTATGTTTTTTATTAAATTGTGACAATTGCAATTTTATTTGAGAGTCTGAGCTTATTATCCACTGAGGACACCTAGGATACCGGTATTCATGCTGGGCCAGTGAGCTGGGACACTGCTAGTTCCCAGTATGCCTGACTTAGCACAATTGGGTGCTGCTCCATTTGTGAGTATTCATTTTTCACCTGCTTAGTCAATCTTGTCTCTACTATATCACACTAGTCACTAGTCACTGTCTTGTGATTGTTGTTCACAGAAAAAGCTCAAAGAATTTCTTATGTGATATCGCTTTAACAACAAGGTCCATTCGCAGCATCATGAATATTTAATAATCTTGCCCATTAGCACTAATCCCTGTATCCTTTATACCACAAAGCTATAACTTATTTTATATATTTTTAAAGCCATGATTAAATGCACATTTTCCATTAGGAAGAATCAGTACTTGTCTGTTAAGAGGGGACATGTATAATGAAAGGATAAAGAAATAGACAAAAAATAACAGATGTTAATGTTTAATGAATAAAAAGATATAACAAACCTTTTCTGAACAGATGCAAATGTTTAAACGTCAGGATAGTGTGGGGAAATGACAAATTAATAGAAGCCGATATACACAGATCAATGCTGTTTATAAGGCTTTCTGCTGATTGGCTCCCATAAGAAAAAAAGCTCCATATTCCTTGCTATCTTTAGACATAGCTACAACTTTTTTTTACCCTCCCCTAAATACTTCCCACCATACTTGGGGAACAATAGTGCTACTCATTTAGCTGCAGATAGACATTTAAAGGACTAGTAAATACAGTAGATTTGCATAAGCAACAAATGATAATGATAAAAGACCATGCAATAGCACTTAGGGGTAGATTTATCATAACAATACACTATAGCGAATCATGTCCGCCCTGCATCACTAAATACTTGTGAAATGCCGCCCCTGTTGAAATGCTTGTGCATTGCCACCCCCCTGCACATTTGTGGCCAATCGACCGCTAGCAGGGGGTGTCAATCATCCCAAACATATCTGATCGGGACGATTGCTGTCCACCACCTCAGAGGTGGCGGATGAGTTAAGGAGCAGTGGTCTTACGAGCCAGAAACTTTGGGGGGTAGATTGTAGCATCCGCTGCTTGATAAATCTACCCCTTAATCTGAACTTCAAATGAGTAGCAGATTTTTTTTCTGACAAATTTCAAAGTTGTCTATTTCCACTCCTCCTGTATCATGTGACAGCCATCAGCCAATCACAAATGCATATACGTATTCTGTGAATTCTTGCACATGCTCAGTAGGAGCTGGTGACTTAAAAAGTGGAAATCTAAAGACTGTGCACATTTTTTTAATGGAAGTAAATTGAAAAGTTGTTTAAAATTGCTTGTTCTATCGGAATCATGAAAGTTACATTTTGACTTTAGTGTCCCTATCCCAGTGTAAAAATTTTATTATCCCAGTGTAAAATTTTTATTTTTAAACATGTTGTACTTTTACTAAGTTGAACTCCTTTAAAAGGTTTAAACATTTAGTTAAAATTGCACTGCTGGACTACCCCATTCTGCTCCAGATGATATGATCTTTGACTGCATCATATTCTAGTACAGCTGAAAAGTTATATCTTTATCCAATGTGGCACAGGAGCACAACTTTTGCTATGTACTTAACCAAATTACAGGGGTTAAGAACATTCACAAAAAGTTTCTTCTTTTCCTTTTTTTATGGCATATTTTTTAAACTCTATAGCATTTTGGAATTAAATATCAATAGATTAAGTTTAAAATATTTTTGTTTCCAAAATCAAGCACTATTGACCTAAATCTAGTGGATTATAGGCACTACAAAAACCCCATTTATTAATGATTAGCTGAATATACACGTAACTCTCAATGAGATTCACTTATTCTGACTCCTTTATTATGTATTATTATTATTATACTTTATTTATAAAGCACCAACATATTCCGCAGCGCTGTCCATGGGTACAATTCATTTAGCTAAAACAATGTAATAAAACTTGTAAGAGACAAGACAAAATTTTACAAACACATTCAGGAGGAATTAAGAACCCTATTCCCGTGGGAACTTACAATCTAGAAGGACATTCCTTCACTGAGAACATTTTTTCTGTAAAACTTCAAAATATATCATACTATGCAAAGCAAATACATTTGTAATAGTATATAAATACTGCCATAATTATTTGGAAATGGGGGAGATGCATATTCATACCTATTTAATGATAGCGCTGATTAAATGAAAATGAAACATTGAAACAACACATTGAGGACAATTTATCAAGCTCCGTATGGATAGGCTTGCCATAATTTTTAGAGGTGAAACTGGGACCATCTGGCGCGGTGCCAGTGGGGTGTGGGGTCAGGGGCGTGGTGATTGTCGACCGAAACTGATTTTACAGAGAGGGTTTCTATACAGAGACAGATATGGTAAATATATATTACAGAGGTAATGCATAACTTACAACAGGCACTTACCTAGTACACAGACTCCGCACACGTGTGAACACTTAACCCGGAAGTGATTTGCTAAGGCAAAGGTCATATAAAACGATGACGGCGCTCTGTCACTGTAGCTATGGAAACGACTAAGCATACATTGGAAATGTTTTCTAATGTTCACATAGCTTTATTGTAAACATAACACACCGTGCACTGTACACACAGGATAAATAACGTTACATATATAGCTATTTACACAGTGTCTGCTCAGCTACTGAGCGCATGTAGCTGCTGCTATAGCAATGCCTGCTCAATGACCAGCAGTAGCCCTTGGCTTGCAACCTGATGCTCATTATGTGACCTCAAAGCCATGTGTGCCAGCTACTGAGCTTCACAGTGCCACTGACTGTAAACAAAGTTTGTCAGGCAGTCAGTAAGGCACATGGACAGAATGTGAATGGTGGGTCACTGGCACAGCGCCTCCAAACAGGGACAATCCCAGTCAAACTGGTACTTCTGGTAAGCTTGTGGCCCGTGTTTCTGGCGAGTCTGAAGACTTGTCAGAAACAGCAGTTATGAAACAGTGGCCTAAAGACCGCTGCTCCATAACCCTGTCTGCCTGCTCTGAGCCATAATTCGCCATAATTCGCCATAATTCAACCCGATCGAGTACGATTGGGTTGATTGACACCTCCCTGCTGGCTGCCATAGTACTGTGTACCTCACATGCTGCCTACCCTCACGCTTGTCGCACATCATGTGACTGATGTTACTCACTTCTGCGCTATTCAGCGCTGTGCTACTTAGCTTCACAGTGCCACTGACTGTAAACAAAGGGCAGGCTTCTGATGCTCTTTAAGTGTGCTAAGTGCCTTGGTGAGTCGAGGCACTTAGTAAAGTAACAGAACATAAAAAAAAAAATAATAAAAAAATATGTATTTTTAATAAAATAGCCCCATTTAGCTAAGGTCATCCAATCTGAGCTTGCTTTATAATTTAATTTATAATAATTAAATATCCCATTTGTCTGATCATGTCAATATTAGTAAATATTGACACTGATCAGTGTAGATCTCCCTCCTTCTCCTCACTTGCATTTTTGTTGGAGAGATCTGTGTTGAGAGAGATTTAGTTAGTTGTATTAGTTTAAAAATTGTGAGAGCCAAAGGTTCTTTTCAGAGCCATTAACCCCTAGCTTGCCTGTGATCACTACAAATCACTTGCTCTTGCACAAAAGCACTTTTTTGCTCTGAGCCATTTTTTAGGGGTTCATTATTTTAGCATTTTTTGTGAGACCCAAAGGCTCTTTTCAGAGCCATTTAGTTCATTTAAATTAAAATTTTGTGTTGATTTTTTTTAGTAATTAACCTCTAGCTTGTCAGTGATCACTATAAATCACTGGCTCTTGCACAAAAGCACTTTTTTGCTCTGTGCAATTTTTTAGGGGTTCTTTTTTTAAAAAAAAATTGTGAGACCTAAAGGCTCTTTTCAGAGCCATTTAGTTAATTTAAATTTTAATTTTGTGTTGATTTTTTCTATGTGACAGATAAAAATAAATCATGTCACAAATCCTGGCATAAATGTCGATGTGGCAGGATTTAGCCCCCCAGCAGTTTATGGAGGTGTTTCTGGGCGATGATGTATTGGGGAACATTGTCACCCAAACTAATTTATATGCCCATCAGTTCAATGCTGCAAAGCCTGATACTTTTTTGACAAAGCAGCAATGGGCCCCCGTCAATGTGCCAGAATTTAAAAAATGCTGATGGGCATCATAAAGAAACCCTCCATCAGCTCCTACTGGAGCAGTAGTCCCATTTTCTCTACCCCCATTTTCTCCAAGAGTATGTAGAGGAAGAGGTATGAAATGATTTTACATTTCATGCACTTCAGCTACAACAGCCTCTGCCCCCCTAGGGAGCATCCCAAGTTTAACACGCTGTATAAAATTCACCCAATGATTACCCAGTTTGCTGCCAGGTTTACAGAGGTTTATACACCTGGAAGGAATATATTTGTGGATGAATCCCTGCTTAAGTATAATGGAAGGCTGGGATTCAAGCAGTATATTCTTTACAAGCGCTCCAGATCTAAATTAAAGGTGTAAAAGCTCTGTGAGAGCGAGACTGGGTATTTTCAGGCCTTCCGGGTGTATGAGGGAAAGGATAGCCGCCTTGACCCTCCAGGTTGCCCAGAACATATGGGAACCACTGGCAAGATTGTCTGGGACCTGATATTACCCCTAATGAATAACGGGTACTACTTGTATTTAGATAATTTTTATAGAAGTGTCCTTTTGTTCAAGCTACTGTATTGCTTTGATACAGTAGCTTGTGGTACAATTAAAAAGAACTGCACAGGTTTCCCAGGACAACTTGCACGCACCCGGCTTCAAAGGGGTGAGACCTCAGCTCTGCGCCAAGAGGAGCTGTTGTCACCTAAGTACAGAGACAAGAAGGATGTGTACCTTCTTACCACCATCCACAATGAGAGGACTGTGGAGGTCTCTGTACGTGGCAGAGCTGAGAGAATAAGGAAGCCAGTGTGCATCAAGGCATATGAGTGGGGTTGATCTGGCAGATCAGCTGCTGCAGCCCTATCTAATTATGCGGAGGACAATGGCCTGGTGCAAAAAGGTTGCAATTTACTTAATGCAGATTGCAACCCACAACATTTTTTTGTTGTTCATAAATAAAACTGACTTTTTTACAGTTTCGGCTCCAGATCATTTTTGGGGATTTTGTACCAAGATGCACCTGCTCCCCGGGCAGTGATGGGAGAGAGCAGAGTTGGGGCTATTCATTTAATTTTTTAAATCCCTCCTACTGCCACAAAGCAGAAACCTAAAAAAAAAAAATGCAGAGTCTGTACCAAGAGGGGGCAGAGAAGGGACACCACCTTTTATTGTCCTGATTGCCCTGGAAAGCCTGGACTCTGCATTGGAGACTGCTTCAAGCGGTATCACACATTGGTAATTTTTTTTTTTTTACATTTGCCGTTGTGTTTTTTTTTTTTGGGGGGGGGGGTTTACTGTTACTGAGTATGTTTGTTTTTGTTTTTTACTGTGCCAGAGTTTTACAATTCACCGTTCTATTTTTTATAAGTTCTAAAATTAGTGCTGCATTTAACCAAAACCCCTGTCAAACCTATGCATGGGGGGCATGGGTGTACTCAGGGGGTCTTGCAGAAATGAACCTGGAGTCTTTTCTTGCAAAAATTTACAACAAGCTCTCCTAAATCATAGTCTTAAAGCAATGTGTGTGTAAAAATGAAAATTGGAAAATTATCACCATACACTTTCTCCATTTTTTTTGGCTAAAACGGTTACATCAAAGAACTCCATATACAATACCTTGGGGTGTCAATGTTTCAAATATATACACTTTCATGGCAATAAATAAAACTGGGGTATGCAATAGGCCCCAAACTAAAGATAGGCCTTACAGAAGAAATACTCTCACTTTAAACTCAAATTACAAGTCACACAATTGTAACTAAACCTTCCCAAAATCCTGGCAAACCTATGCATGGGGGGCATAGGTGGACTCAGGAGGTCTTGTAGCACTAAATAACCTGGAGTGTTTTCTTGCAATAACTTACAACAAGCTCTCCTAAATCATAGTAAAAAAGCAATGTGTGTGTAAAATTGAAAATTGAAAAATTACCACCATACAATTTCTCCAATTTTTTTGGCTAAAACGGTTGCATCAAAGGCATCAAAGCACTCCATATACAATACCTTGGGGTGTAAACATTTCAAATATATACACTGTCATGGCAATAAATAAAACTGAGGTATGCAATAGGCCCCAAACTAAAGATAGGCCTATCAGAAGAAATACTCTCACTTTCAACTCAAATTACAAGTGATACAATTGTAACTGAACTTTACCAAAATCCTGGCAAACCTATGCATGGGGGACATAGGTGTGCTCAGAAGGTCTTGAAGAAAACAACCTGAAGTGTTTTCTTGCAATAACTTACAACAAGCTCTCCTAAATCATAGTCAAAAAGAAATGTGTGTGAAAAATTGAAAATTGAAAAATTACCACCATACACTTTCTCCAATTTTTTTGGCGAAAACGGTTGGATCAAAGGCATCAAAGCACTCCATATACAATACCTTGGGGTGACAACTTTTCAAATATATGCACAGTCATGGCAAGCAAATAAATTGGGGTAGGTAAAAAGGCTCCCAAAAAGACGATAGGCAAAGAAGATATGTTAAATGTGAAAAAAAAAATCACAGACACATGTCAGACGTTTGGCATTGCACCCCCCAAACAAGCCAACAAACCTATGCATAGGTGGTATCACTGTACTCAGGAGATGTTGGTTAACACATATTGGGGTCTTCTTTGGCAGTAACATATAACAGGAGCTGAGAATCCATGCCTAAAGTACAATGTGTGTGAAAAATAACACAAAAAATGACTACCCAAAGGTTTGACAAAGACTGATGGTTGAATTAGTGCATGGAAAGTGTTAAAATAACAGCATTGCAAATACCCTAGGGTGTCTACTTTTCAAAAATATTTGTTTTGATGGGGGTAAATTACATTGGCCAGCTTCAGAAATGTCCCAAATAGGACATGGGTGCATGATGACCGATGTGAAAATTCCAAGTTGGAAAACTGGAATACGCCCCCTAAAAATAAGGCCTTTTAGCCCCCTGAGAACCCGACAAACCTATTCATGGTATCACTGTACTCATGAGTTTTGCTGAAGACATATTGTGGTGTTATTTGGCAGTAACCCTTAAAGTGAATGTCAATTTTGATGCTAAAGTGCCCGGTTTTTAATAATTTGATTAAAAACAGGGACACTTGAATCCATAAAAATTAACATTTCACTCCTGTTGAGAAAAAAAAACTTACCTTTTAATCTTTACAGCAGCTCCAGCTTCCTCCACCCGTCGCAAAGCCTCTTCCTGGGTCTAAAATTAGGAATCTGTCTTCCTCCAATCACAGCGTTGAATCAGACACTGATTCCCCCGGGGAGAAGCCTTGATTGGAGGATGACCTATCCATCATTTCTCACGTCAGAAATGGCTTGCAACGACCAGAGGAAGCTGGAGCTGCTGTGAAGTTTAAATGGTAAGTATTTTTTTCTCAACAGGAGTGAAATGTAAATTTTGATGAATTAAAGTGCCCCTGTTTTTTTTTTTTTTTTATAAACTTTCTTTATTTCGGCTTTTCAGAACAAATCAATACATTGATAAGCATGACAAATGATCCAAGATACATATTGCAGAGTTCACTATTATGAGGGTACCATACTCGATTCAAAGTCCAATCAGTTCTGCCAGTAATGTTAGTGAAATTATGTGATTCAATAAAGTTCGTTCTTTCCAGCCATTTTATAATAAACATAAACAAATTATACTAAGATAGACTGACCCCTAAAGGAACCTCTCAAGGGGATCAGTAAACAATTAACATTCAACAATGAACAGTGAGCATGCTGTAGCTTGGCATTTCAATCTCGGTATTCATCTGTACGATTCTGGTTCTACCTGGTACATCTTGTTTTGTGACATAGTTCATATGTGATAGCGTGAGTATATACGTTCCATCCCTCACAACACTGTCAGTCAAAAGTCCACTGTCCTGTGAGCTGTTTTTCTAAGATGTAAATAGTGTCTCTAAATGGATAGATAATTTGTTTCTGTGTCTCTCTGGCTAGTGTGTGTATAAAGGGTTCCCACTTTTCAATAAATTTCGCTGTTCTTTTATTTGGGTCTTCCAATGTGTCCCACTTTTCCTTAGTGAGCTGTGTGAGGATGAGGTTTTTCAACTCATTAAGTTTCGGGATTTTGCCAGAGGGCCAATGTTTCAGAATAAGTTTCTTGGCCAAAATAATCACATTAATAATAAAAGGTCTGGCAGCTATCGGAGTATTATCTAGTTTCAGGAACAAGATTTGTTCCTCTCTCAGAGGGGTGTCAGTTGAAGTGAGAACCTTAATCCAATAAGCTATCTGAGCCCAGTACTTCCTAATATGTGGACAGTTGAGTATAAAGTGGAGTATGCTGGGATCCATGAACTGACACTTCGGACATATGTTAGGTATTGTTGTGTTCCATTTTTTAAGGACTTTCGGGATCATGTAAGCCTGATGGAGCATCTTTGTATGGGCTTCCCTGAGATCTGTGGCCAAAGTGGCCTTTCTAATGTGTTGAAAGCTATCAATGATCACCTGGTGTGTCACCTCAATGTCCAGAGCGTCAGACCACCTCAAAACTATATTATCTATAGTGTGCTTTTCAATGTCGTGTAGTAATGTTCTATAAAGCAATGAGATGGAATGTTTGCCATGTTTGAAGACCGATATAGTAGCCTCCAACCCTGAGTGTCCCACCAGGGATGGTGAGCCCCTAATTATCTGGTTAACATAATGCTTGGTTTGCAGATATGCATAGTGATGTATAGTCGGTATTTCAAATTCTCTTTGCAACTCCTGAAAAGTCTTGACCTCACTTGTTCCCATTTTGAACAATTGACTAATCGTCTTTAGGCCCCTCTCGTACCATATCAAAAAGGGCTTGGTAGAGTAGCCTGCTATAAAATTAGGATTTCCTCTCAAGGGAAGATGTTTAGAATATGTATTGTCTATTTTCAACCATTTACATACTTTTTGCCATGCTCTCAGTGGTTCAATAAGGGGTAGATGTGAACCCATCGCCTTCTCAGCTTGTGTTCTAGTTAGGTGTGGTAACATTTCCAATGACATGGGGGCAATCAGCGCCTGCTCTAGCTGTGAGTGTACAAAACAGCCCTCCCCTGTCAGCCAGTCTAACACTATTTTCCCAGATGTGACCCAATTATATAGCTTGATATTAGGTAGGCCAAAACCTCCCATTCCTCTTGTAGCTGTAAGTTTTTGTAGGCTGACTCTATGTTTTTTGTTGTTCCAGACAAAGGCCAGAATCGCTTTATTAAGGGTATTGAGGTCAGATTTTCTAAGCGTGAGAGGCAGCATCTGCATTGTATACAATATCCTGGGAAAAATGGACATCTTTATCAAGCTGATCCTACCCGACAGGGACAAAGGCAGGCCCCCCCAAGCTTTTAGTTGAGATACTATGGATCCTATCAATTGTCTGTAGTTGAGGTCATACCATTTATGTGGATTAGCACTCAGCTGAATTCCCAAATATTTGAAGCTACTCCTTACTATCTTAAATTGAAAATCTGGCAGCCTCACTCCTCCCTCAGGATGCAGCCACAGAAGTTCTGATTTGCAGTTATTTATCTGATACCCCGAAATTTCCCCAAACATTTTAATTATGGAGATCAGGGGTGGTAAATTGGTAGGCGGGTTGGGAATAGCTAAAATCATGTCATCTGCGTACAGAGACAGATGAATCGTCTCCTTCCCTATCTTAAGGCCCTGTAGTGTATTCCTAATTTTCACTGCCAGTGGTTCCAATGCCAGGTCGAACAAGAGTGGGGAGAGGGGGCATCCCTGCCTGGTCCCCCTTCCTAGTTTGAAGGATTCGGAGAGTCCTCCATTAATAATCAATGCTGCCCTAGGGTCAGAATAAAGCCGCCGGACCATTTGCAGAAATTCCCCTCGGATCCCAAATTTCTCTAAAGAATAGAATAAGTGTCCCCATAAGACTTTATCAAAGGCCTTCTCCGCGTCCACGGCCAAAAGGCACGCTTCCGGGAGCTTAGAAGGTATGTCCGATTTGTTATAGTTAACCCAGTAGTGGGAGAGAATTAACTGAAGCTTTCTAATATTCGAGACAGAGGAGCGGCCCTTAACAAATCCCGTCTGATCTTTATGTAGGAGGGATTGCAAAATTTTCATTAATCTATTTGCTAGGATTTTAGTTAGGATTTTATAATCGCTGTTTAGGAGCGAGATGGGTCTGTACGATTCCCTCAGAGTTGGGTCTTTTCCTGGTTTGGCTATCAGCGTAATATTAGCTTCTACAAATCTATTTGAGATATCAATTTGTCCAGCCAGTAGGCCGTTATATAGTGTTTCTAGGTCCTCCACAACACTGGGGAGCAAGATCTTATAAAATTCGCCTGGCAGTCCATCAGGACCTGGCGTTTTCCCTTGTGGGGAACCCCTGATAACACAGGTTATTTCCTGTTTGGTTATGGGTAAATTCAAGGCATCCGACTCTGAGTCAGATAGGCGAGGCAGTTGCAGATGTGACCAAAATTGTTCTCTAAGCTCAGTGTCAATGTCTGCGGGGCAGTAAAGGTTTTGGTAATACTCCCTAAAGGCCTGCGCTATCCTATCATTGTCTTTCTCCATGGAGTCCCCCACTTTTATGCTAGTTATTAAGTTGTTCGGCCTTATAATCTTTGTCAGTGCTGCCAGATATTTGCCCGTCTTGTTACCATGCCTGTAGAAGAGGCCTGAAGCCCTATTTAATGTTCTCAAGGAGCTATCTAACAGGTATGTGTCCCTTTGTTGTTTGACCGCATAGTAATGTTCTCTGTTTTGTGTGGTGGGGTATCTTAAGTATTTATTGTATGCATTTTTAAGTTGTCGGAGGAGGAGCTCTGCTCTTGCTTTATATTGTTTTTTCAGTTTTATCGTGTAGGTTGTGATTGCTCCTCTCAAGACCGCTTTAGCGGCCTCCCAGAATAACATCGGTTTGTCTCTATGTGCAAAGTTGGCCTCGCTATAGTACTGCCACTCCTTGTTAAGGAAGGTGTGAAAGTTAACATCATTATATAGGTATGCTGGGAATCTCCATGTGTTTCCCCTCCGTTCTGGTGCCCCCAGGCTTAATCGTAACTGAATGGGTGTGTGGTCTGAGAGGGTTATATCTAGTATTTTTGCGTTTTCCACTTTCGGGGTCAGTGACATGGAGAGTAAGAAATAGTCTATGCGGGACATGGTGTGTTTTGCGGTGGAAATGCAAGTGTAATTTTTCCCTTCCGGGTTCCTATCTCTCCAAATATCTCTGAGTCCCAGTGTGTTTTGAAATTTAGTCATGATGCGGGTCTCTATTTTAGCATTCCTGTTGATTCCAGGGGTGGTACCCCTCCAGGCCGGGTCTCTAAATCTATCTACGGGCGTGTGCGGAGCAATGTTAAAATCCCCTCCTATCACCAATGGGAGGTGAATGAATGGTAATAGTTTATTGTGCAAACTGGTCCAAAATTCATGCTTCTGGTTGGGTGGCCCATATACTCCACATAGCACCAGAGCGAGCTCCTGTATTTTAAGATGTAGGATAATGTAACGCCCTTCCGTGTCTATTGTCTTGTTAATTATGGTGTATGGGAGTCCTTTTTTAAAGAGGACCGCTATTCCCCTCGCTCTGCGTGATTCGTATGGGGTGTACACTACTTCTGCCACCCAGCCCTGTTTCAGTTTCTGGTGTTCTACTTGAGTTAGATGAGTTTCCTCCAATATTGCTATGTCAGTTTTAAGGGATCTAAGGTGTTTTAGAATGGCTTTGCGTTTGATGGGAGACGTAATGCCTCCCACATTCCACGCAATGATATTTAGGTGTTCCATGGCTCCGCATGGCTTGTATAAGGAAGTATCTTACCGTGTTTACGTGTCTTATGCCGTCTCATGGTGTCATAAGCAGTCTCAGTCAAGCCTGTCATATGGCAAAGTAACACACTGCTGTCGGGCTAGCTTCTCTCCCTACAGCCCAAGGTAGTTGTCTGGTCGGGTTTAGGTAACAGATTTTACTGTTATTACAGGAGCGGTCGCGGAGCTCCTTCTTCATGCGACCGTTCCTATGGCCCGCCCACCGGAAGTCCAAAGTGCCCCTGTTTTTAATCAAATTTTTAAAATTGGGCACTTTAGCATCAAAATTGACATTCACTTTAATGTTCTCAGTAAATATATTGTTAAATTGCTATTTTGTCAAAAATTCAAACTTTGGCATAGATTGGTGGTAAAATGGTTGCATTAAAAGAGTATTATACATGTGAAGAGTTATTCAGGGATTCCTGACAGATATCAGTGTTACAATGTAACTATCGCTAATTTTGCAAAAAATGGTTTGGAAATAGCTAAGTGCTACTTGAACTTATTGCCCTATAACTTTAAAAAAAAGCAAAGAACATGTAAACATTGGGTAGTTCTAAACTCAGGACAACATTTAGAAACTATGTGGCTTGTGTGTTTTTTGGTGGTTGTAGATCTGTAACAGATTCTGGGGGTCAAAGTTAGAAAAAGTGTGTTTTTTTTAATTTTTCATCATATTTTATAAAAACAATTATAGTAAATTATAAGATATGATGAAAATAATGATATCTTTAGAAATTCCATTTAATGGCGAGAAAAACGGTATAAAATATGTGTGGGTACAGTAAATGAGTAAGAGGAAAATTAGAGCTAAACACAAACACCGCAGAAATGTAAAAATAGCCCTGGTCCCAGACGGTCAACAAATGGAAAAATGCTCTGGTCACGAAGGGGTTAAAGGGACATGAAACCAATTTTATTTTCCTTCATGGTTCAGATAGAGAATACAATCACAATTAATATATATATGCAGCCACCAATTAACAGCTAGAACCTAGGTTCTCTGCTGCTTCTGAGCTTGCGAAACTCAAAGCATGTTACACATATTTTACATTCCAATGTTCTTCACATAGAAAAAAATGCAATTAATATTACTTAACCAATATTAATATTACAGAGCCATCACTAGCTCCCTCCCACCTGCTCCTACCCTGGCGATCATGCCTGTAGAGTAAAAGGCATCGCCGGGGCATCATGTTTTGCACGGTGAGGTCATACGCAATGACGTGATGACGTCACCGTGCAACTTTATTAACAATTTGTCAATACAAAGTATAGGGAAAGGGGGCATGCTGCTTAGAAGTCTGTATCTCAGGCATCTAAGCAGCTACAGGTAATCGCCTAACCTTTCCAATGGTATAAGTCTTGGGGATCTGGGGAAAAAAAAAAGTTAAAACAAAATAAAAAAATAAATAAATAAATTAAATCAGCTTAGCACCCAGGTGGGAAAGTGTTTAGCACTCAAATGGTTAAATATATATGTGATAAAGTTACTGTAAAATATATATCCATACCACTGGTTTTCAAACTGTCATGAGGCCTCCCCAACAGGCCATGGCCTCCATTACATATGCAGCGTTGCCCGCAAAAGCCGGCTACGCCGGTTTTTGCACTATTTTGGTATCACATATACGGCGTAGCATACAAGTTACGCCCGTATATTTCACCTGTCGCTCGCCATTTTTACTCCCATAGGCTAACATGGGACCGCGTCGTAAATCTGTATCCAATGTCCAGCGCAAGGCCTTATGTGGCGAAAATGGAGAAATCTTACTCCATTTTTACCTCGCCATAAAAGACAGTCGTAGCAGGCCTTGCGCTGAGTATGGGAGCACCGTAACTCCCAAATATGCCTTGAAAAATAAACACCTAACGCATGCGCAATGTCTATCCACCTGTCAACTGCAATCCCCCACCGCAATAACTAATAAAGTGTAATCTGCCCCGCCAACGTCGCCACCACTATAATAAAGTTATTAACCCCTAAACCTAAGTCTAACCCTAACCTTAACAGCCCCCTAACTTAAATATTATTTAAATAAATATAAATAATATTACTATTATTAACTAAATTATTCCTATTTAAAACTAAATACTTACCTATAAAATAAATCCTAAGATAGCTAAATATAATTAATAATTACATTGTAGCTATTTTAGGATTTATTTTTATTTTACAGGCAACTTTGTATTTATTTTAACTAGGTACAATAGCTATTAAATAGTTAATAACTATTTAATAGCTACCGAGTTAAAATAAATACAAATTTACCTGTAAAATAAATCCTAACCTAAGTTACAACTACACCTAACACTACACTATCATTAAATAAATTAAATTAATTAACTACAATTACCTAAAATTAAATACAATTAAATAAAATAAACTATAGTATAAAAAAACACTAAATTACAGAAAATATAAAAAAATTACAAGAAGTTTAAATAAAAAAGCCCCCCAAAATAATAAAATTCCCTATCCTATACTAATTACAAATAGCCCTTAAAAAGGAAATTTATGCTTACCTAATATATTGATTTCTTCTACGATACGACGAGTCCACGGATTCATCCTTACTTGTGGGATATTATCCTCCTGCTAAAAGGAAGTGGCAAAGAGCACCATAGCAGAGCTGTTTATATAGCTCCTCCCTTCTCTCCACCCCCAGTCATTTGACCGAAGGTATAGAAAGAGAAAAGAAAAGCTAAAAGGTGCAGAGGTGACTGAAGTTTTGAAAACAAAAATATAATCTGTCTTAAAATGACAGGGAGGGCTGTGAACTCGTCGTATCGTAGAAGAAATCAATTTATCAGGTAAGCATAAATTTCCTTTTCTTCTACAAGATATGACGAGTCCACGGATTCATCCTTACTTGTGGGATACAATACCAAAGCAACAGGACACGGATGAATGGGAGGGACAAGACAGATACCTAAACGGAAGACACCACTGCTTAAAGAACTTTTCTTCCAAAAATAGCCTCAGAAGAAGCAAAAGTATCAAATTTGGAAAATTTGGAAAAAATATGAAGGAAGGATCAAGTCGCAGCCTTACAAATCTGTTCAACATAAGCATTGTTTTTAAAAGCCCATGTGGAAGACACAGCTCTAGTAGAATGAGCCGTAACCTTTTCAGGGGGCTGCTGTCCAGCAGTCTCGTATGCCAGACAGATGATGCTTTTCAGCCAAAAAGAAAGAGAGGTAGCCGTAGCTTTTTGACCCCTACACCTTCTGAATAAACAACGAATAGAGAAGATGTTTGACGGAAATCCTTGGTCGCTTGTAAGTAAAACTTCAAAGCCTGAACCACGTCCAAGTTATGTAAGAGACGTTCCTTCTTAGAAGAAGGATTAGGACACAAGGAAGGAACCACAATTTCCTGATTAATATTCTTAGTAGAAACAACCTTAGGAAGAAATCCAGGTTTAGTATGCAAAACCACCTTATCAGAATGGAATA
This sequence comes from Bombina bombina, assembly GCF_027579735.1. Taxonomy (NCBI): domain Eukaryota; kingdom Metazoa; phylum Chordata; class Amphibia; order Anura; family Bombinatoridae; genus Bombina; species Bombina bombina. Next base: position 628,381,053 of record NC_069499.1, on the reverse strand, counting down.
TAAGATAAGACGAATCACATTGCAACGCAGAAAGCTCAGAAACTCTTTGATCCGAAGAGATAGCAACTAAAAACAAAACTTTCCAAGATAATAGTTAATATCGATGGAATGCATGTGTTCAACTGGAACCCCTTGAAGAACATTGAGAACTAAATTCAAACTCCATGGCGGAGCAATAGGTCTAAACACAGGCTTGATTCTGATTAAAGCCTGACAAAAAGACTGAACATCTGGGACATCCGCTAGACGCTTGTGTAATAAAATTGACAAAGCAGAAATTTGTCCCTTTAAGGAACTAGCTGATAATCCCTTCTCTAATCCTTCTTGGAGTAAAGACAAAATCCTAGGAATCTTAATCCTACTCCATGAGTAGCCCTTGGATTCACACCAATAAAGATATTTACGCCATATCTTATGGTAAATCTTTCTTGTGACAGGCTTGCGAGCCTGAATCAAAGTATCAATGACCGATTCAGAGAATCCCCGCTTAGATAAAACTAAGCGTTCAATCTCCAAGCAGTCAGCTGCATAGAATTTAGGTTTGGATGCTGGAATGGACCTTGAATGAGAAGGTCCTGTCTCAATGGTAGTTTCCACGGTGGCAGAGATGACATGTCCACTAGATCTGCATACCAAGTCCTGTGTGGCCACGCAGGCGCTATCAGGATTACTGAAGCTCTCTCCTGTTTGATTTTTGCAATTAGACGGGGAAGGAGAGGAAATGGTGGAAACACATAAGCCAGGTTGAATGACCAAGGTACTGCTAGAGCATCTATCAGTACAGCTTGGGGATCCCTTGACCTGGACCCGTAATGAGGAAGTTTGGCATTTTGACGAGATGCCATCAGATCCAATTCCGGTGTGCCCCATTGACGGATCAATGATGCGAACACCTCCGGATGAAGTTCCCACTCCCCTGCATGAAAAGTCTGATGACTTAGAAAATCCGCTTCCCAGTTCTCTACTCCTGGGATATAGATTGCTGATAGATGGCAAGAGTGAGCCTCCACCCATCGGATTATTTTTGAAACCTCTATCGTCGCTAGAGAACTCCTTGTTCCCCCTTTATGATTGACATATGCTACAGTCGTGATATTGTCCGACTGTAATCTTAGGAATTTGGCCAAAGCCAACTGAGGCCACGCCTGAAGCGCATTGAATATTGCTCTCAGTTCCAAAATATTGATTGGTAGTAGAGACTCCTCCTGAGTCCAAACACCCTGAGCTTTCAGGGAATTCCAGACTGCACCCCAGCCCAAGAGGCTGGCGTCCGTCGTCACTATTACCCATGCTGGCCTGTGGAAGCACATTCTGCATTTAGCCCATAACAATTAAATACACAGATTTTCAGTAATACCCCTTCTTATGTCTATAGGTTTACTGCTTACCCCTTCCCTCTTGGGAACTATGTCAGTCAGTTCTGAAATATCACAGTCTCTTCAGAAGTAAATTACTGCACATACCTCAATGCTTGTAGCATGAAATGTTCCCCACACTAAAGCTTCTCTTGTACTCCTCAGCCATTCTGTGGGAACCCATATGGATCTTAGTGACATCTGCTAAGATCATCAACCTCCAGGCAGAAATCTTCTTCTATATGCTGCCTGAGGAAAAATAGTACTCACCGCTACCATTTAAAATAAAAAAAATCTTGATTGAAGAAAACTAAAAACTATCATTTTAACACTTCTTTCACTTTACCTCTATTCCTATTACTAGAATAGGCAAATAGAATGACTGGAGGTGGAGAGAAGGGAGGAACTATATAAACAGATCTGCTGTGGTGCTCTTTGCCACTTCCTGTTAGCAGGAGGATAATATCCCACAAGTAAGGATGAATCCGTGGACTCGTCGTATCTTTGAGAAGAAAGGGCTTTTTTCGGGGGAATTGCCCCAAAGTAATCAGCTCTTTTACCTGTAAAAAAAGAAATACAACCCCCAACATTAAAACCCACCACCCACACACCCAACCTTACTCTAAAACCCACCCAATCCCCCCTTAAAAAAACCTAACACTAACCCCTTGAAGATCACCCTACCTTGAGGCATCTTCACCCAGCCGGACAATAGTCTTCATCCGATCCGGGTAGAAGAGGTCCTCCAGCCGGGCAGAAGTCTTCATCCGATCCAGGCAGAAGAGGTCCTCCAGCCGGGCAGAAGTCTTCATCCAAGTGGCATCTTCTATCTTCTTCCATCCGACGAGGAGCGGCTCCATCTTGAAGACATCCGATGTGGAGCATCCTTCCTGGCCGACGACTACCCGACGAATGAAGGTTCCTTTAAATGACGTCAGCCAATCGGAATTAAGGTAGGAAAAATCCTATTGGCTGATGCAATCAGCCAATAGGATTGTGCTTGCATTCTATTGGCTGATTGGAACAGCCAATAGAATGCAAGTTCAATCCTATTGGCTGATGCAAGGATTTTTCCTACCTTAATTCCGATTGGCTGATAGAATTTCTCGGCCACGAAGGATGCTCCGCGTTGGATGTCTTCAAGATGGAGCCGCTCCTCGTCGGATGGAAGAAGATAGAAGATGCCGCTTGGATGAAGACTTCTGCCCGGCTGGAGGACCTCTTCTGCCCGGCTGGGTGAAGACGGCTCAAGGTAGGGTAATCTTCAAGGGGTTAGTGTTAGGTTTTTTAAGGGGGATTGGGTCGGTTTTAGAGTAAGGTTGGGTGTGTGGGTGGTGGGTTTTAATGTTGGGGGGGTTGTATTTCTTTTTTTACAGGTAAAAGAGCTGATTACTTTGGGGCAATGCCCCGCAAAAAGCCCTTTTAAGGGCTATTTGTAATTTAGTGTAGGGTAGGGAATTTTATTATTTTGGGGGGCTTTTTTATTTTATTAGGGGGCTTAGATTAGGTATAATTAGTTTAAAATTCTTGTAATTATTTTTTTTATTTTCTGTAATTTAGTGTTTTGTTTTTTTGTACTATAATTTATTTTATTTAATTGTATTTAATTTTAGGTAATTGTAGTTAACTAATTTATTTAATTATAGTATAGTGTTAGGTGTTAGTGTAACTTAGGTTAGGTTTTATTTTACAGGTAAATTTGTCTTTATTTTAACTAGGTAGCTATTAAATAGTTAATAACTAATAACTATTCTACCTAGTTAAAATAAATACAAACTTGCCTGTAAAATAAAAATAAACCCTAAAATAGCTACAATGTAAATGTTAGACTTTTACGGGAGATTTGTTTTTTTCTTTACTTTTCTTAGGCGCCGGCAGTTTCTAAATTGCCGTAAGTCACTAGCGACTCCAGAAATTTGTATTTACGCTTATTTCTGGACATCGCTAGTTTATCAGACTTACGCCACTTAGGAAATACCGGCGCCATATATGTAATACCCCGATGTGCAAGGTGAAATTACGGGTGGCGCAGGTTTCCATGCTTGTGCCGAAACCTGCGCCGTATATTTGATCGCGCCCAATGTTTTCAAGATTACCTTGGATTAGAGCAGGTAAAATAACTCTGTTTACTAATTATCTGATTATTTCACCTGTGCTCTAGTTCACATATCCTCAAAATGTGGCCTCTTAGGGAGGCCTCATGACAGGTTTGAAAACCAGTGATATAATAATGGAATTTATATTTAGACACACACACATATATAAATACAGTGCATATATATATATATATATATATATATATATATATATATATATATATGTGTGTGTAAAGCAGTGGAAAAAGCACTCCTCCGGTTTTTCACATATAAACATTTATTATATACAGTATTAACGTTTTCGGGGTCGCCCCCATCCTCAGATACAATGCTGTATTGTATCTGAGGACGGGAGCGACCCTGAAAATGTTTATACATATGCTTTTTCCACTGCTTTACAAATATTATTGCTTTAAAGAGCACCACGGTGGCTGTATTTAACTAAAGTGTGCTGGGCTCCACTATGCTGATATATATATAACATAATATAATATATAAATAAAAAAAATCATTTTTGTATTAGATAGTGTTTATATGAGTGCAACAGTATATTTTAATGTATTTAAATTTGATAGTGCTGGAGTGATCGCATTTACTTTCAACTTCTAATACGCATGCAAATTAAGGAGCCCACAATATTCTGATATCTCTTACACGCAAACGTTAGAGGGCCACTTGTAATCTAGCTAGGGTTGCCACCTCGGCCATGTTTTCCTGGACACTTATGAGTTACACATGCTGCAGGGTGTGCAGGGAGGAACATGAATAATGCTGTCCAGCAGCACAATGCTGGTTTCCCTCTGAACACCCTGCAGCATGTGTAACTCATAAGTGTCCAGGAAAACATGGCCGAGGTGGCAACCCTAAATCTAGCCCTAAATATTTAGTCAGCAACTGCTTGTTAGTAAACAATGTTGAAAATCTCAGAAATATAGATGTATGAGTGCATTTTTAAAATATTTGTACAAGTGTCATTAGAAGAACAGATGACTGACAGCAAATTGATGGATTTATTTTCTTTAGGTATCTGGGTGCACACCAAGACAAGACTGGGTCATTTTATATTGCACAAAACATGAATATAAGGATTAAAGGGAAATAAAAGTGTGAAAAAGAAAATGCTTGATTGCGCTAGAGCATTTTATTATTGAACTATTGTTTGAGCCGAGCTATATTGAAGGGACAGGAATCCTAAAAATGTTATTTCAAGTATCAGATAGAGCATGTAATTTTAAGCAACTTTCTAATTTACTCCTGTTATCAATTTTTCTTTGTTCTCTTGGTACCTTTATTTGAAAAAGCAAGAATGTAAGCATAGGAGCCGACCAATTTGTGGTTCAGCACCTGGGCACCACTTTCTGATTGGTGTCTAAATGTAGCCATCAATCAGCAAGCGCTATCCTGGTTCTGAACCAAAAATGGGCCAGCTCCTATGCTTACATTCTAATAAAGATACCAAGAGAACGAAAAGAAAATGATAACAGGAGTAAATTAGTAAGTGGCTTAAAATTGCTGCTCTGTCTGAATTAAGAATGTTTAATTTTGACTAAACTATAACTATTCCTTTAAGCAGAAGCAATTAAGAAGTTCTGAGCTAGATACAGATAGGGATTGATTGATTAATATGCCTATAAGCTGCTTCAGATTGGTTAAATAGCCACTTCCTACTCTGGAGTGACTTTGCAGGAGTTAAACACATAAGTACCTAAATACATAAGTGTAAAAATAAAAACTCTAGCAAATTAGAGTGGTTTATTATCCCACTAACATGTCCCTTTAAATAATCATGTGGACAAATTTATGAATTAATCATGAAAGCAGATTCATATCAGTCCGGGTTTAATTCCTTGCTCGCTATACACTGCTAGACCTTCCCATGCACTGAGAGCCGGGGGAGCCGTGTACTGTTGCTGACTGGGAGGTATTGACACCGTATTGGAGTGAGCTGTTGCAGCAGAAGCTTGCTGCGCCTCTGGCTATACTCAGTCTGTGACGGCTCATAAGACTTTAGTCTTCAAGGCTGCAAAACTGGCATATTTCCCAGCACTAAATACACAAGAAAATGTTTAAATAAAGGCAAAAAGTAAGTGTAATCATTGCTAATTTAATTGTCCTGAAGTGTTCCTCCAGCGCTGTGAAAAACAAATGTGGACAAGGTGGGCTCCATAACTCAGCGATGTGCAGGCCCTGACAGTAATGGAGCCTGGGAGCCTATAAAGCAGTCAGCAGGATGAAGAATTGTCAGGAACAGAGTGCTCTCCATCACTAAATCCAAAGCATCTCAGCCAGAAATAGCTCTGGGACCACAAGAGACTGTTTCATATGCAGTGGTTAATGAACCATTAAAAAAGCAGTAACCCAGTGTTAATTGCTGAAGATCACTTAGGAGCACGTCCTCTTCAACAATATTTTTAATGTTACTGCCAATTTCTCTTATGATTTAAATATGCTTGGTTAAAGAAAAAGGAGACAACGTAGAAGAAAATTAATGAGCTAATGACTTTTGCACAAGATCCTACCTAATAAAAAACAAGTAAGCAGTTGCAATAGTTAGTTTTCATGGGAAATACCCTGGAAGTGGTGGCCTGTACTGTTACCTCACCTGAGTTCCCACCCCCATAGGGTCCTTGAATAGGAAAGTGCCGCATTGCTGTCCCTCCCTTGTAAGAGGGGTAGCCGAGTGGTTGTGACTGTTATGTCTTTGTGAATTAGAAAGACTGTCCTCCAATGTGTGAGTAACCCCTGTACCTATAAGCCTCATTCAACAAGAACCACATCTAATGCAAAATGCTATAGTACCTTCATTTTACACAAGAGATGCCCATTGTCAGATCCTTTTTGTAAAGAAAACTAGAGACTCATTTTAGTTGTGCTTTTTATTAATATTTCAGAAAAAACTTGCTGAGCACACTAAGCGGCCTATCTATCGAGCTCCGTATGGAGCTTGATGCCCCATGTTTCTGGCGAGCCTGCAGGCTCGTCAGAAACACCAATTATGAAGCAGCGGTCTAGAGACCACTGCTCCATAACCCTGTCCGCCTGCTCTGATGAGGCGGACAGGAATTGCCGGAATTCAACCCGATCGAATACGATCGGGTTGATTGATACCCCCCTGGTGGCTGATTGGCCGTGAGTCTGCAGGGGGCGGCGTTGCACCAGCAGCTCACAAGAACTGCTGGTGCAATGGTGAATACGGAGAACGTATTGCTCTCTGCATTCAGCGGTCATAGAGGGCGAATTATCAAGTGTCTGTCGGACCTGATCCGACATTGCGGATCAGGTCCGACAGACATCGCTGAATGCGTAGAGCAATACGATCTCTGTATTCAGCATTGCACCAGCAGCTCTCAAGAGCTGCTGGTGCAATGCCGCCCCCTGCAGACTCGCGGCCAATCGTCCTCCAGCAGGGAGGTGTCAATCAACCCGATCGTACTAGATCGGGTTGAATTGTGGCAATTCCTGTCCTCGTCATCAGAGCAGGTGGACAGGGTTATGGAGAAGCGGTCTTTAGACCGCTGCTCCATAACTTGTGTTTCTGGCAAGTCTGAAGACTCGCCAAAAACACAGGCCCTCAAGCTCCATACGGAGCTTGATAAATGGGCATCTAAGTGGCAACTCTAGGGGGAAGTACTATTGTCTCTTATCTGTTCACGGTGTCAGTCCTTAAATGGATCCAAAGGTGTATAAGTACTCTTGATGTTAATATTCCTTCTTTGTGAAAGAGAAGCCTGATGAAACAGACAGCAGTCTGAGAAACGCGTTGTATTCTGTATGTTTAATGTCAGAGTCATATGGTTGACATCTGAGTTTTATATACCATTAAATTGTGGATTTTTTAAACTTCTACTGAGAGTCTGCACCTATTTTATCCACTGAGGACACCGGGGACACCGGTGCTAACGTTGTGACAGTGAGCTGGGACACTGCAAGTTCCCAGTCTGCCCCATTTAGCACAATTGGGTGCTGCTCAACTTGTGAGTATCTATTTGGCATTTATTTAATCTATTTTACATCAACTGTATCACACTAGGAGGCGCCTTTGTTTTGTGATCTTGTTCACAGTGAAAGTTTTTATTAATATTCCCTGATTTTGAGCTTTACACTTCTGGGTCCCTCAGGTAAGGGTTAATTTGAGGACTATAACTAGCCTTAGACCTGTCTTAGAAGGGTTTATGCATTTGTCTTGCAAGGTCTCTGATGCTGTGCTATGTGACTACATTATTCTATGACTCTAACATGCTTGCCCCCCACATACCCATGTCTAATAAATATACACCCATGCCTATTAAGTATACATTGTAAATGCAGAAGGAAAGTACTGTTCAGAATAACATGAAATGTTTTCATTTTTAACTTCTAAACAAGTAACCCCAAAGACTGTGAAATTGATTCCTAAAAGTACAGATTCCTAACCACCACACAACTCATGTCAAATATGAATAGTCTCCTTTCCCAAAAATGCTGTAGACTGAAAATCCTTTTCCTGTTTAAGTGAATAAAACATGCAGGATGCTGTGTTTGTGTGAGAATGTGCTGTGTGTGGGAGAGATCCTGACCCAGTGCTGTGCAGGCAGCCAGAATGTTATATGATATGACCCACTGAAACACAATGGCCCCCGTGACTCTTCCCTTCCCTCTCTCCTCTCTTACCAGGATTATCACTTGGGTAATTCCCCAAATGTCAATGCTTTAGAGTAAACCAGAATATTGTGGTTTGTGTGGAGGAGTGTTAGGAGACCAGCAAATAAAAGGGTAGGTTCTGGAGTGAAACTTGCTAGTTAATCAGCTGTGTGAAGACTAGAGGAGGGGGGTGGGTAGGCAGCAGCACATCCTTAAATCACTGAAATTCTAATGTGGCATCAGCATAAAAAGGACCTGTATTTCACTTCATGATCACTCTCTACATCACAGCAACCTGCTGAAATGTCCTAATGTTTTTGGATGAATCTCTCAAGCCATACTAGCTTGTGTAAGGGAGGGTACCTTGCGGATGAGCAGTTCAGGTGATGGATATATAGCTTGGCACCACTTCAGCCACTTAAATAGAAAAATGATATATTTGGGACTAAGGATTGTGTCGCTAACAAAGGTGAGGGCACTTGAAAGGATGGATAGTAAAACAGAAGAAAAGTTTTTTTGGGCAGAGATTCTAGTGCATTATGAGAAGATTCATTTTCTTGTTATTCAAGGTCTGTTAAACATATGCCCTAGGGCCAAAAACGCAGCTCTGAAAGGTTTGTATATGGTCATTCAGTGCCCAAGTGAGGTATGTAGCAACACACTAACAAGGTCTGTATATCACACCAGGCTGCATATGCATAAAATGTGGCTACATAAGTATTATAACAGATCTTGTATTAAAGGGACATTGTAGTTACATTTTTTTCTTAGTTTTATCTACAAGAGTGCATTTTAAAATGTATTTCAATAATTATGTTTAAAAAACAAAACAAACAACCAAACAAATTCTACTGTCCTAATACTTCCTTCTCACATTTATACAGGCATGTCCCTCCCCACCAGCAAAGCAGAGGCAGTTATCACCCAATGAGGATTAGTACAAAATAAAAAAAAACTTCAGTATTGGTTTAAAGTTAAATAGCTTGTACCTACCATTTCTCAGGCAAAAACATGATGTGGAAATGCATTTCTTGCAATTACCACATGGGTAACAATAATATTTATTTATTGAGCAGTTAAGGGAGGTCACATGACTTCCTCAATCTATTAGTCATTATTCACAAGTTATGAACATCTTTTCCTCACCCTACAGTGCCACCACCTGCAAATCCATAAATGCAATTGATCATCATCACTACCTACCCCCACCACCCAGTCACCCGCTTCCATTCAGAAGCTGCAATAAGTGGCAGGAAAAGCTTTCCATCTTTAAATAAAGCTTATAAGCCCCCTGGGTCAGCCATTAAAAAGAAAATGAAATATATCCCTTTTCTATTTTTTGTCTGGGCTCTCTAATTGGGCTGGGCACAGCATGAAGAGGGAGAGACCCCACTGAGTACCTGAACTCTACGCTCCCCCTGTATTCCCCTTTTTTGACTCTCAGAAGCTGAGGGCCTTCCATGGGATTTTACCTTAAGGACCCAATGACCTTATCTCAGCAAGAAAGGGAAGATGTGAGGTTTATACAGGAAACCATTTGGTGCAGAGAATTCCAACAAGTGAGAAGTCATTTTTCTACATTGTTTACCCAAAAAAAACCTATTGTGTATGACTGCTCCAGACACTGATAGCGAATAACGACACAGAGGATGCCAGAATGCGGTGCTAACTGCTCACTTTATGAGCACTCTGTGTGACAAGAACTGATAATATAAACTTTTAATTGCAAGAAACACATGGGAAAATCAAGTAATGCTGGATTGCCAGTGCCATATTTCTGCTGCAAAATGTATATACAATACATTTTACTTTAATGGTTTGGCTGTATAAAATGGGCCCTGTGTCATCCAGCAGCCAACAACTTGTATAAAATTAAAGGCTGATATATGGTGTTGGCTATGTCAGCTAAATTACTACAACTATACCAATGAGTATATTTATCTCTCCCAGTTTCACTACTTTCTAAAGTTTTAGCAACATAAATGAGGCTGCTGGGCCATAGTAGGCAATAGAAATGTCTGAACGAATAGTATTTAGTCTTCTATGAGAATTTTTTAGAACACAAATATACTTGAATTTAAGTTGCCACATGGCACCTTCTTTTTAATAGACATGATGGTTTTACCTATGCAGCATATATAGAAAAGACTGAGAAGAATGTCTTCCAATGTCTGATAAAATACTTCTTAAAAATTGTGATTATATTAAAGCAATATTAACAACTTTGGTTAATTATGAAAACTTCTATTTCCACAAAAGGCAACACTTACAATTCCAAAAGCCCTTCACATCCGCATATACTTTAAAAAAAAAACTCTGAAAAGTAATTTTACTTTTGACTAAAGATGTAATGTTCAAAATTAGGACATAACACACTAAAATATAAGGAAAGCTTCTGTCTGATAAAAGGTAAATACTAGGGTTGTCTGTTACTCTCTACAAAATATGGAAGGTCAGCAGGTGATCAGGAGACAGAAACAGGTGATCATGCCCATATCAGACTTTAGATTTGGGCTATGATCCTGTTGCTTGTTAATCAAGTTTCAGATTAAACTTCATGACTTAAAGGGACATGAAACACAACATTTTTCTTTCATGATTCAGATGGAGAATACAATTTTAAAAAGGTTTTCAATTTTCTTCTATTATCAAATTTGCTTAATTCTCTTGTTATTCTTTGTTGAAGAGATATATAGATAGGTAGCTTGTACATCTGGAGATCTACATGACAGGAAATAGTGCTGCCATACAAGTGCTCTTGCTAATTTTTAACATTGTTACAAAACTGCTGCCATATAGGGGCCAATTTATCAAAAGCCAGACGGACATGATTCGCTGTAACTGTGGCGGACAATTTAAGGACTGCAGCAAAATAGCGTTCTGCTATGGGCGGCCTGAGGAGCTCAGTGCAGCGAACGCTTTAGTCAAATAAAGGAACTTTCAACATTAAGTATTTTATACTTCATGACTGAAAGTCCCCTTTATTTGTTCCACTGGTAAATCCTAGCATTTCACCATACTGCTACAAGTTATTTCTGTTACCCTAACCACTAGCATTTTACAGAAACAGGATGCCCTCTTTCAAATAAGACATTGGTCTGGGGACTGAGATATAGGTTTTTAAAGCCCACCAGCAGACTCACTAACAAGGAAATCCCTGCATCAGGCATGAGGTGACAACCAAAGCCCACAATGGGGACACTGCAGCCTCTTTTCCCTGCTGCACTGTGTGAGGTGCCCAGGATCTGTATCAGAAGGAAGACCCTCTCAGGAGGATGTCACATTATTATGCTATGAATTGTGAGCTTAAAGGGACATTTCAGACAAAATTAAAGTGCACATCAAGGCAATTCACTTTTGGATAAAAGTTTTTTGCGTTATAGTAACTTTAGCAATTTAAATATGCTTCAATTGTACATGCACAGTAAAAGCTCTCAATTAATGCAAACAATGTTTATATTCAGAAGTGAAATGCATAGATGTAAACTTCAGTGTCGGCTGGAATGTCATTTTAATGCAGAAGATGACAATGGGGTAGATTTAACAAAGCTTGATTGGTGAGATGCTTGTGCAATGCCGCCCCCTGCTCACTGGTGGCTAATCAGCCGCTAGCAGGGGTCATAGTCATCCCGATCGTATTGGATCAGGATAATTTCAGTCCGCCACCTAAAAGGTGGCAGCGAAGATAAGGAGCAGCGGTCCTATGACCTTCTGCTTCTTAACTTTTTTTAATTTTCTTTATTCGGAAACGCACATAGACATACAAGTAGACACAATGACAATTCTATGTTGTCAGACAACATATAAAGAAAATAGAGGAACAGAAAAGAAAAAAATAGCCTTTGGTGTTCAGTTACAAAGTTAGACTTAGGTAATTAGCATGTCTATTAGCGGAAGTCTGAGTGTTACAATAAAATTATAAGTCCATGTGAGTTTCCTAGGTTTTTTTTTTTTTCTGCTGCTACTTAACTAACTTTTTAGGTGGACCTGAAACAATGGGGCTTGAAAGCAGCAGCCGCTGCTTAATAAATCAACACCAGTGGGTCATCCGCAGCACTTCAGTGGTTAAAAGGTTTCTTCTGATGAATTGGATTACCTCTGTCATATTCTCTTAATGCAAAGTATTAGCATAGTTTATGTGTTGAGAAACCTCTTAAGAAACACACAACAATGGGGCATTCTAATGGACTGGAATGCCATTGAATTTAAACCCACAAAACTAGTACAAAGAACAGTTCTTATGAACTGGAATAAACTTGAGTCTGTAGGACAGACAACAAGCTTTATGTCCCTTTAAGTGATCTATTGCAGTGATGGGTCTTGAGCTTTAAGATATTTCTTGCAGGAAAACAAGCCTAGTACCTCTGCTTTGAGGTATATTTTTATAGACTAACATAATCATTCTTCATAAGTGAAGTAGAAGACTCTGAAAATCCCAGGGGTCTCTTCTTCATGTATACCAAGAAGAGATTGATGTCACCTCCAAATCTTCTCTAAATGCAGCAATTTGGTGACATGACACGAACGCTAGAGAAAGATGGCTCACAAGGGTTCCCTGAGATGTGGTTCAGATGTAAAGCAGCGATTTCTATTATATCATATCCCATCTACTGGAATATAGATGCTATATAGTTTGTTAACCATATGACTCCTGCAGCTCACACATGAACTTCTCAGCCCTTTGTCATGGTAACAAGAAGTTGAGAGAGGCAGGGTGCCAGAAGACTGTGAGCTGGCCATTCCTGGCTGCATTAAGGCAGACACCTTCAGGAATTAATCAATCAATGCCTGGGCAAGATACAGAGCACTTAACAGTTTAACCTGTTTGTTACCATAACAGCATTAGATTTACAGTGTATGGATCTTGACTCTTTACTTGATCCTTGCAATACAAAACCCTTACCTGCTAAGCAGTTCATAGACCCAGAATTTCTTTTTTTTTAAAATCTCAATGGATGTTAAGTGACATAACCTTCCAGTAAAGAACAATTAAAAACAAACCATAGTGTCTGTCACTTTAATTGAATGTATACCTATAATGACATAAGGAAATGCTGTTTCATCCGTAGAAACAAACTATGTCTCAGACCAAGATGTTTGTAGATTATAGTAGTCATACATTAAAACAAGACCGCAAACACATCTTTTGATGACACTCCAGATTACGCTTCTGACAAATTCCCCCATTTTAGTTTAAGTTGATTTAAAGGGGCAATAAAGTCAAAATTAAACATTCATGATTCAGCTAGAGTCTACAATTTTACTTCTAGTATCTAATGTGTTTTGTTCTCTCTGTATCCTTTGTTGAAAAGCATACCTATGTAGGCTAACGGGCTGCAATGTACCACTTGTAGCTAGCTGGTGATTGGTGGCTCTTGTTATTCGTTCACTTAATGTATTCAGCTAACTCCCAGTTGCTCCTTCAACAAAGTATACTAAGAGAATGAAGCAAATTTGATGAGATGCAAATTGGAAAGATGTTTAAAGTAGTCTGCTCTGTCTGAATCATGAATGAAAAAAATGTGTTTCATGTCCCTTTAACATTGCCAAACAAAACTAGTGACACCTCTAATCATCCTGTTCCCTACACATGCTGCATGACAGCCTGATCTTTTTCTTGATTACACCATGACATCCAAAATGTAAAGTTTTGTTTTTGTTTTTTCTACAGCGACATGGTCAGGGTGTTTAGTTTAAAGCCCACATCCTTTCCTGCATTGATTTCTGCAAACTCTTAAAGCTTGCAATCCAAATCTTTTCATTTATATTTCAGATAGAGTTTTCGATTTTAAATAACTTTCCTATTTACTTATCTAATTTGCTTAATTCTGGGCTAAATTATGAGTGGAGCACTAACAGTTATGCACGATTGAAAAAGGGGTTTATCGCGGGTGTTTGTGCGCGATACACAGCTGCTTAGCTAGCTTTTCCTCTCTTCCAACTTCTTTCATATATCTTTCAAAAATGTAGACAGGTAAAAAAAGATTTGTCCTCTCAAGGATTTTAATGTCTCTGTTTCTTTCTATATCACTAAATATCTCTTATCCTTTCTTACCTCCTGTGTCCCATCTGTGAATATTTTTTTCTCTGCATGTTACATTAACAAAAAAATTTCTTTAAAGGGACAATGTAATGTAGTTTTTTAATGTGTTCCCAATGATCCATTTTACCTACTGGAGTACATTAAACAGTTTACAAATTGGCCCTTTACGCTTATTTTGTCCCAGATTACAGGTGGAACATTATTGATAGCACATTAATGATCCACTTGTAAGGACTAGAAACATCACCTGGGGCCCCATCCGATATGCAGCGTCACCCGTAAAAGCCGGCGACACCGGTTTTTGCGCGGGTTTGGTATCCTACATACAGCGCCGCATATAAATGCGGCACATATATATTTCACCCGTCAGACGTAGGAAAAATCTGATTGGTTGCATTCTATTGGCTGATCCAATCAGCCAATCGGATTGAACTTCAATCCAAATGGCTGATTAAATCAACCAATTGGATTTTTCCTACCTTAATTCCGATTGGCTGATAGAATCCTATCAGCCAATTGGAATTCGAGGGACGCCATCTTGGATGACGTCATTTAAAGGAATATTCATTTGTCGTTAGTCCGTTGGCCTAGAAGGATGTTCCTCGCCGGAGGTCTTCAAGATGGAGCCGTTCCTCGTCGGATGGATGAAGATAGAAGATGCCGCTTGGATGAAGATGTCTGCCGGGCTGGATGTCCTCTTCTGGCCCATCGGATGAAGACTTCCGCCCGGCTGGGTGAAGACGGCTCAAGGTAGGGTGATCTTCAATGGGGTAGTGTTAGTTTTTTTTTAAGGGGGGATCGGGTGGGTTTTAGAGTATGTGTGTGTGGGTGGTGGGTTGTAATGTTGGGGGGGATTGTTCTTTTTTTTACAGGTAAAAGAGCTGATTACTTTGGGGCAATGCCCCGCAAAAGGCCCTTTTAAGGGCTATTTGTAATTTAGTTTAAGATAGGGAATTTTATTATTTTGGGAGGCTTTTTTATTTTATTAGGGGGCTTAGATTAGGTGTAATTAGTTTAAACTTCTTGTAATATTTTTTTATTTTTTGTAATTTAGTGGGGGTTTTTTGTACTATAGTTTAGTTTATTTAATTGTATTTTATTTTAGATAATTGTAGTTAATTTATTTAATTAATTTATTGATAGTGTAGTGTTAGGTGTATTTGTAACTTAGGTTAGGATTTATTTTACAGGTAATTTTGTAATTATTTTAACTAGGTAGCTATTAAATAGTTATTAACTATTTAATAGCTATTGTACCTAGTTAAAATAAATACAAAGTTGCCTGTAAAATAAAAATAAATCCTAAAATAGCTACAATGTAATTATTAATTATATTGTAGCTATCTTAGGGTTTATTTTATAGGTAAGTATTTAGTTTTAAATAGGAATAATTCAGTTAATAATAGTAATATTATTTATATTTACTTAAATAATATTTAAGTTAGGGGGGTGTTAGGGTTAGACTTAGGTTTAGGGGGTAATACATTTAATGTAGGTGGCGGCGGTGTAGGGGGGTCAGATTAGACGTTAATATGTTTAAAGTAGGTGGCGGCGATGTAGGGGGGTCAGATTAGAGGTTAATATATTTAATGTAGGTGGCGGCGGTGTAGGGGGGTCAGATTAGGGGTTAATAAATTTAATGTATGTGGCGGCGGGGTCCGAGAGCGACAGTTTAGGGGTTAAACACTTTATTTAGGTGCGGCGGGGTCCGCTAGCGGCGGTTTAGGGGTTAATACATATAATGTAGGTGGCGGTGGGCTCCGGAAGCGGCGGTTTGGGGGTTAATACTAGGAAAGGTTTATTGCAGTGTGGGCTATGGATTTAGGGGTTAAAATTAGGCTTATTGCATTGTGGGGGTCTAGGGGTTAATACATTTATTATTAGGAGTGAGAGGGGGGATTGCGGATATAGGGGTATACGTATCGGGCTTATTTTTGGGAGGCGTGTTAGACAGTAACGAGAAATTTTATATTTTAGTTACTTTTTTAGGCGCAGGCAGTTTCTAAAGTGCCGTAAGTCACTGGCGACTCCAGAAATTTGTAGTTACGCTTATTTCTGGACATCGCTAGTTTATCAGACTTACAGCACTTTAGCAACTGCCAGCGGTGTAAAAATTTGTATATGGTTTGTATATGGTCTCACATAACTACACTTATTTGTACATTTGCAACAATCCTACTTTTTGGGGGGGCAATAACTATGTTATCTAGTCTATAACATACTTATACTCTGTGAAAAAAATGTGTGCAGTTAAAGTAATAAAAAGGTCAAAAAATAATTGTGAATAGATGCATTTTATTTTGAATTAGAAGCATTTTTGCAATATATATCCATTAGCAAAAAATGCTTCTAATAAAAGTTATTACTGCTGTTTTGTGGCATACACACATATCCCGTGAGGACCTGTATGTGCACCTGAATTTAAATAACACACCAGAAGTTGTTTGTATGACACAAATTATATCTCCAGAAGTAATACACACCACTGTCACAGGATATGTGCGTATGCCACTGAAATACAGTAATAAATATTATTAGAAGCATTTTTGCTAATGGAAGTATATTGCAAAAATTCATATATTTAAAACAGAAATGCACCCAAGCAAATTTCATTTTTGCCCTTTCTATCCCTTTAATTCTGTGCACAAATACAGATAATATAGCAGATGCAATATTTTTCCTGTCTCGTGGATGAACTGTTCTATCATTGTGAGGTTTATATGGGTTAAGCCCTCTGTTTAGAAGGAATGGACATTTTTAATGAGTTGTTAGCCCCCATATCCAGGCCCTCTGTCAGGCAGTTCTTTTAATCACTTCCTTTTGCTGGATGTTAGTTTTCCATGCTAGATTCCATAAAGATCAGCTTTCTCCTCGGATGTTTGCTGCTTTTCCTAACCACAGTTGTATTTTGTCTTGTACTCTTTCAGTAGGGATTGGAACGCACTCCGTTGTAGATGCTGTCATATAAACATTAATTATCTTCCCCAGAATGCCTTACACTTTAACCAGTTCTGCTCTAGTCATGAAAACTACTCAGGTACATAACCCCTTCCAACTGGAACTGTTTGTGCTTTAAAGGGACAGTCTACACCTTAGTCCTCTTAATGTCTTCCTTTAGATTAAGCTGCAAATATCCTCTTTTCTATATCATGCAGCAGTAACAGTAATAAAGTTATTTTAAAATTATTATTGTTTCTGGTCACTGATGACATCATGATCTATGCTGCAGTAAAAAAAAGTAAAAAAAAACTTTCATGATTCAAATAGGGCGTGTAATTTTAAACAACTTTCCAATTTACTTCTATCACCATTTTTGCTTTGTTCTCTTGGTATTCTTAGTTGAAAGCTAAACCTAGGAGCTTCATATGCTTATTTCTTAGACCTTGAAGGCCGCCTCTGCATTTTATTATTATTATTATCATTTATTTGTTTAGCGCCGCCAAATTCCGTAGCGCTGGGTACGATAGGGGTGTACAATGACAAAGATTTGTGATAAAATATAAAACATAACAAAACTAAACAAATCTAGCACAGGAGGAAGAGGGCCCTGCTCCGGAGAGCTCACAGTCTATAGGTTTAGGGTGCAGAGACATAAGGTTGGGGTAGCTTGTTACATCGGTTGTATTTGCAGCAGTGAGTCAGGCAGTTCATGTACATGTATTAGTTTGGTTCGGATGCAGGATGGAGGAGATATGGTAAGCCTCTCTGAATAGGTGGGTTTTCAAGGATCGTCTGAAGCTAGGGAGTGAGACGTAGAGATAACAGGAATGAAGAGACGTAGGTCAGAGGTTGATCGAAGAGGACGGGATGGGGAATATTTCACGATGAGAGAGGAAATATAGTTGGGAGTTAGACTGTTGAGTGCTTTGTAGGTTAGGGCTAATACTTTAAATTGTATTCTGGAGTGTATTGGGGGCCAGTGTAGAGACTGGCAGAGCGGAGCAGCTGATGTAGATCATCGACTTAGGTGGATGAGTCTAGCAGAAGCATTCATAATAGATTGGAGGGAGGAGAGGCAGTGTTTTGGAAGGCCATTTAGGAGTAGATTGCAATAATCAATGTGTGACAGGATGAGGGAATGAATAAGTATTTTTGTAGTTTTTTGAGTAAGGAAGGGACGAATTCTGGAAATGGTGCGTAGGTGTGAATGGCAGGATTTGGTAAGCATTTGTATATGTGGGTTGAATGTGAGTTCTGAGTCTAGTGTGACCCCAAGGCAGCGGACCTGGGGTGAGGTGTTGAGAATAGAGTCTCCAACCATCAGTGAAATGTCAGGTGTCGGATGTCTCGTAGAGGGGGGGATAAGAAGCAGCTCAGTTTTGGATAGATTGAGTTGGAGGTAGTGTGAAGACATCCAAGAGAAAATTGCAGAGAGGCAGTCAGAAATCTGGTTGAGTAAAGAGGGAGAGCTATCAGGAGAGGAAAGATAGATTTGGGTATCATCAGCATATAGGTGGTACTGGAATCCAAAGGAGGCTATAAGTTTTCCAAGGCAGGATGTATAAAGAGAGAAAAGCAAGGGGCCCAAGACAGAGCCTTGTGGTACTCCAACTAAGAGAGGCATAGGATCACAAGATATGTATGCATTTGACAGTTTTTCAACACTAAAGGGTGTTAGTTCATGTGTTTCATATAGATAACATTGATTTCATGCAAGTGAATTTACAGAGGAGTAAGTAAGGGCAAATGTTTCTAAAAATTCGAAATTTAAAATGAATTTTAAAACATTCATTCATTCATTCGAATGTTTATTTAACATTCTAACATTCTATTTTCGTATTTTCGTTTTCAAATTTTTCAATAAAATTCGAAAATATTCATTTGTTTAGCTATTCATTCAATTTCGAAATGTAATATTCAAATTTGAATGTGACAATCGAAATATTATTTCTAGTCTACAACTGTGTTTAATAAATGTAATTTTCAAATTTGAATGCTACATTCAAAATTTGAATGTCACATTCAAATTCGAAATAGTATTTCTAGTCTAATACTGTGTTTTTTAAATGTAATATTCGAATTCGAATGTGACATTCGAATTCAAATGTGACATTTAAATTCAAAATAGTATTACTAGTACACAACTGTTTTTAATAAATGTAATATTCAAATTTGAATGCTACATTCAAATTTGAATGTAACATTCAAATTCGAATGTGACATTCGAATTTGAATGTCACATTCGAATTTGAATGTGACATTCAAATTACAATGTCACATTAGAATTCTAAATATTATTTCTAGTCTACAACTGTGTTGTATAAATGTAATATTAAAATTTGAATGTTATATTCAAATTTGAATGTGGTATTTGAATTCAAAATAGTATTTCTCATCTACAACTGTGTTTTGTAAATGTAATATTCGAATGTGACATTCAAATTCAAAAGTAACATTCGAAAACTGTAAATAGCATTCGATAATAGAATTTTTAAGAATATTCGTTCTTATCAACATTCTATTATGTAAATCAAATTTCTACAATAACATTCGTTCTAACATTCGAATTTGAATATAAACACATTCGCCTATCCCTACCAAGTAGTAAGCACTGATTTGCTAAAATGCAAGTCTGTCAAAAGAACTGAAATAAGGGTGCAGTCTGCAGAGACTTAGATACAAGGTAATCACAGAGGCAAAATGTATATTATTATAACTGTGTTGGTTATGCAAAACTGGGGAATGGGTAATTAAGGGATTATCTATCTTTTAAAACAACAACAATTCTGGTGTTGACTGTCCCTTTAAAGGCTTTCCTAGTTACAAAAGACTCACTAATTGGATTCAACAGACTGTCACTGCTTTTTAGCAGAGTGCATAGATGCAGACCAGATCGTGATGTCATCAGTGGTAAGAGTGTGACAGTCATTTCAAAGTGACCAGAAACAATAGTCATTTAAAATAACTTTTTTTACTGTTACTGCTGCATGATATAGAAAGGGGTGCAGGAGGATATTTGCAGCTTAATCTAATGTAAGACTTTAAGATGACTAAGGTGTAGACTGCCCCTTTAATGTAGTAGGAGGACCGCCGAAGCAGGAGCCCATCACTGGAGCGAGGTTAGGTAAGTACCTGACAGAACATTAGAAAATGCCCTCAGTTTATTGAGCTCTTGATTTATAGATTATAATACATTGTGTTAACCATTATGTCTATACTTTATTGACAAAGGTTTTGTGCATAAGAGGATGCATGTAACACTGTTGCTCCTCATTGCATAGTTAAGGCCGTGTAAACTTTAAAGGAACATGATACCTAAACGTCGAAGCACATGAAAGTGATGCAGCATAGCTGTAAAAAGCTGACTAGAAAATATCTCCTGAACATCTTTATGTATTCACACCCCACTATAAAGAGACTATAAGCAGCCTGTCAGGATGTTTGTCCCAGGACTTGCAAGGGAGTGTGCATCTGGCATGTTTTCCTTTTCAGTTTAAGTAAGTTCTATTAAATCTCATGAGATTTCAGTGAAATCTCATGAGATCACAGCAAAGGCAAAGCATTACCTTATCACTGCTGATGGTGATTAGCAATTTTTTTTCAACTTGCAGCTGGACAGCAGCTGAAGAACAACTGTTTACACAGAACTTACTCTTGTGAGCAGAAGAACTTTTGAGGTAAAATATCTTCCCTTTTACAAAGAGATGTTCAGGTGATATTTTCTTGTCAGCTTTTTACAGTTATGCTACATCACTTTCAAATGATTTAGCATATGAGTATTATGTCCCTTTAATATTGGACTTAGATGTCAGCTAGTCTGGATCTTGACATGCCTAGTCCTGTGTTTTGATCTAGCCAGCCTTGACCTCAAACTTGTATTAGATACACTAATCTAGTGCTTGTATTTTTATCTTCTGTTCCTCATTTGCTTACTTTATATTGGTTTGTAGTTACCCAGAATGCAATATATGCATCATCTTGGAATATAATATAATATAATATAATATGGTATGAATTATTTCAGTTTGTGTGAATTCTCAGCTCACACATTACTAAGCAAGATTTCCTGGTTTTCTGGTGTTATAGAAACATAACACATTAAACAAGAATCATAATCAGTAATGAAATAACTAGCAACCATAGTTCCCTGTCTCTTTGGCTGTGCATTTTTTGTATCTCTTTTTGTAGATATACAACTCCCAACACACACACATACCTCCCCTTAAAAAGAGAGTTAAAGGCCTGTTTCTTATATTTTTTCACATGCTCACCCAATATTAATACATTTGTTATAATGTATACGCACTTTTGGTAGCTGAATTAAATCAGATGGTCACACTTTTAAAACATTGAAATGTTATATAAAAAAAACTTAAACATCATCCCCTGATGTATGGGAATAGGGGACTGTACCTCAAAATATCTCAAATGTACCAAAATAATATTCACTAGAGTTTTCTTAAAAATCAATGAAAATTAAAAGCTTAGATGTTTAATATAAAAATAGTCTGTTCTTTACAAATATATGACAAACAGAACCACCTTGGTGCAATTTCTGTTAGCAACACAAATTATCCCAGGAGAGCTCTAAAGTTTTTATATGAGTTGAGTAATAGAACATAAGGGATTAAATGCGCTATTGTTCTGAGTAACTGAATAACAACTTATTAGCGAACAATAGCTTAATGTAGAAATATGCACACAACACAAAAGGTGGATGAAAGACTCGTTGGTCGCATTTATTAGCAAGCAAGGAAATATAAATAAATAATTATATAGGTGGCGGCAATCGGGGCCTAATTATAGAAACCCCTGCAAAAGAAGTGGACAAGGCCCAAAACTGCAGACAAAAGGCGGAGCTCAGCTACAATGAAAGAAGATGACATAGGGAGTTCTCAGCCCACCGCACACCATTCAGAGTACCCCAAAGCTGTGATACTGGGGACATCACCTTGACTTCAATGACGATCAATTATTTATATCCCATGGTTTCAACTACAACAGAAACTCTTTGATAGACATGTATAAATGAATTCACTCACTATGTCATAAACTAATCAAAACTGCCCTCTAGCAGATGTTCATCAGAACACTAGTTTTCCACGGGGAGTGGAGCAGAAGTCCACTATAGACTATATCTTTTTCATTGCTTCTGGCGTTTTTTTCTGTAATTGGCCAATTCTCATACTTTCTTTGCTGCAGATGTTGAATGGTGCACACTTGCTGCTCTAAGGAAGAAAAAAAGATCATTTGGCATATTCCAGGAGGACCAAGGTAGAATGAGTTCATGCTCTCATAAAACAGCATACATGAAATATATCTTTTGATTGAAATAAGAAATCAATAGAACGATCTTCTACCCACCAACCAATTGACATCCCATGACAGCATTTTGTATGGAAAACAAGGTCACCTTTATATGACAACAGAAAGATATTAAAGGACTTGAATGACTTGTGTCAAATCTTCCATTAGATACACAAATTCACTCATTGAAAGCATTTGCACATTACAAGCCTATGGTAGTTTAACCCTAAATAACAATTTTCTTTATTAAATAGTCAGTAGGAGGCCGTTTCTAGGGATGGAGACATAAAGAAAGGGCTCTATATTATAAAATATGTTTTTAATATAGTAATTGCTTCTCAATGTCAGCATTATCTTTATTTATACAGAACATGAAAGCCAATAAAAGTGGTGTATTTAGCTTTTGTGCTGCCCTAGGCAATTCTGCTTTCCTCCACCTTTTAAAAATTCTCAAAATGGGAGACTGGTGAAGCATAAAGAGGCTATGCACCTGCACTAGACAACCAGTGATCATTGTTTTGTGATAAAATTAATAACCAAACCATAGGAGAGCACATGAGTGGGAAGGTGTTATGTTATAGATCTGACCCTTAAAATCCTACTTTCCTAGCCATGGACCTAGTAAGTTATGTTCAAAATATGTCCCCTACCAATACCTAGGGTAGCTCAAAGGCCAATCACCAAAAATCTTCTTACAACTGGGAAATAACTTCTTTCATGTATGCTCTTCATCCTGCTACATCAGCACATGGTAAACATAGAACATGAAATGAGCAGCCAACTTTGTAAAGCACTTGCTTTAAACACTTTTTTATTTAAAATAGATATTGCTGTGCTAAACTTTTCAAAAAACTGCAACATTATGGTAGACAAAAAAAACACTACCTAACATTAGAATAAGGAAGTAACTAAGACATGAACACCCTTAATACACTTTAGGTCAAAACTGATAGTTCTCAGAATAGACCTATTTATTGCTACTCTTCTACAGACAAAGCAAACTGCGGGGAGGGGGGGTGAAACAGGGGGTAAGCAGCTCAGAGGAGACAGACTGAAATATGAAAAATGTCTAGATGGCACACATTTTAGCGCTGCTTTTCCTGGGGCCAAAAACTATGGTCCAAGGCTGCATGTTGCTGTTGTTGGGACACCAAGTTGGACACATTGGGGTTTGCAATTTAGGTCTAACTGGTGTTGTGTTAGAGCACATGAAGAATTGATAACTTTAATGCAAGTTCTTGATATATTAAATATATAATATAAAAAAAATATAAATAAAAATGATTTAAATTATTATACATATTGTAAAAAAATGCTATATAATCCATGGAATATAGAACAAGGTGGATCTTGAGAAGTTTGTAGTAGCCACTTCTCCAAGGTTTGCTATGGAAGAACAAGAAGTGACCACCTAATGAGAATGATGTGAAAAAAGCAGCAGCAGCAAAAAAAAATATACTAGATATTATTTTAGTTTCTGAGGGGACTGGAAAGTGTTAATGATGAACAGAAGTTACATATTTGGCCTCAGTGTGGGGAGAAAGTTTCCCATCATGTTGTCGTTTACATTCCTGTCACTGTGTTTGCATGTGTGATATGTTTGTGTATTTTGCTTAGGATTATGGCCTCTGTGTGTTCTGACCTTGGAGAGAAGGCAGCTGTGTAGGACCATATCCCTCTCGTCAGCCCCTTCACAGGATCAGACAGCTGCAGAAGTGTCCACCTTAAAACCCCTCACTAACAGAAAACTCATGAAAAGCTTCACATTCTGGGGATGGACCTCATATTAAAACAGCATTGGCTTGTTTCTCCCTCCACGCCAGATAGAGCTGAGATACAGGTGACTGGAGATATGCACATCAGCAAAATATTCTGCTTCTGTATGAAAAAAATTCCAATCCCATGTCAAATTTCATCAACACCTCACCTAACCTTGCTACTGACCTTATTTCAGAGGAAATTGGCTAAAAGAAAAAGAAATGCAATAGGTAGAAATGAGTCTAGTTTATGATTATTGCAAAAGTGAAATTTGCTTACTGTGTCTTATATACTCTAACCCTTTAGAAAACCTTAGAAAACTTTTTTAAAGACATTTTTGTAAGAAAATTTCATTTAAAGTCAGGGGGATTTTGTATTTAAATTATTTGATCAGCTTTTCTAAATGCTTATAATATTACCCATGTTGTAAGGCAGCTAGAACCAATGCACCCAGCTTCAATATAATTGCTCAATATTATTTGTTCATCCTACATAGGTTTTCACCATGGAAGACTTGACATTATCATTAATTTCATCTGTAATATCTCGATTAAGGCACTTACATTCCAATAGTCAAATTTAACAGCTGTTGTACTATAAAAAAAATCTATAATTCTCCATTGCAGCATTCCTTTTAGAAAACTGAAACTTAAAGGGACATGATATCCAAATGTTGAAGCACTTGAAAGTGATGCAGCATAGCTGTCAAAAGCTGACTAGAAAATATCACCTGAACATCTCTACGTAAAAAAGGAAGATATTTACCTCAACATTTTTACACCCCATTGTAAAGAAACTTTAAGCATCCAATCAGAATACTTGCCCCAGGACTTGCAAGGGAGCGTGCATCTAGCATGTTCAGGCACAGTCATGTTATTTCCCTATTTAGTTTAAAGAAGTTTACTATGAAATCTGACAGGATTTCAGTGAAATCTCATGAGATCATTGCAAAGCATATCATGACATCAGCACTGGCTATTGTTTTTGGGGAGTTTTCAACTTGCAGCTGGACAGTAGCTGAAGTATAACTATTACCAGAGCACTTACTATTGTAATCTGAAGACATTTTGAGGTACAATATCTTCCTTTTTTACATAGATATGCTCAGGTAATATTTTCATATCAGCTTGTTAGAGTTATGCTGATCACTTTTAAGTGATTTAGCATATGAGTAGTATGTCCATTTAAAGGGACAGTTTACCTGAACAGTTTTGTTTAAAAAGATAGATAATCCCTTTATTACCCATTCCCCTGGTTTATATAGCCAACACTGTTATATGAATACACTTTTTACCTCTGTGATTACCTTGTATCTAAGACTCTGCAAACTGTCCCCTATCTCAGTTCTTTTGACAGACTTACAAATAGTTAAATTGTTAACTTTTTTTTAACATAATCACATTTTGCAAACATCTGATGGCCAAATGGGCCTTGATCGATATGTTTTTTTTTTTACTTCTTTGGTAATTTTACAATAAAATAAGCACACAAAAAATAAAACTTTAGTAAAACATTTATATATATCTATATCTATCTATAATCTATCTATCTATCTATCTATCTATCTATCTATCTATCTATCTATCTATCTATCTATCTATCTATCTATCTATCTATCTATCTATCTATCTATCTACATATGAGCTACAGAACCATATGGCTGATTTGTGGTCTGATTTAGGCATTTAACTAAGAGGGGCTGTAGTCATTGGGGTCTAATCATAATCACTCAACTTGTTTCTCTCGCCCGCTAAATGTCCAATATTTTTTAAAGACACCTGAAAACCCTAATTAAAACGGGGCATATTGATTCCATTAATCCGTTTCTAATATGAAACAGCTGAATTTAGGATTGTGAGTTCCCTGCTTACAAATTGTCAAAAGTTCTATCCCTTCACCACCTCCCTTTCATATGAACCTGTGGTTGAAAACCCATACAATAAGCCTAATATAACTAAACCCTAGCTGCTGGGCAGTTGTTTCTGATTACAATTTTGTCATACACAGATTCTTCTAACAAGGAAGCATTACTAATTACACATATTGTATTTTACATTATCTTTTTTTTTACAACAATTATGATTCAATATTTCAGAATGCTCTCTGCTGTGGTCCAAAAGTCAAACGGCTTGTTACACTGAAGTGATTTTTAATTAGGTAACTTCAATGAACTTAATTAACCGTGCCTATGATCAGAGATTTCAAGACCATTTAAAGGCATGAGTTGCTGTATAATTGCTAAATATTAGCCTCTCTATCTTGCTATGCAAATAGCAAATGTCTCCAGTGCTTTGAGTTAGCCCCAGTGCAGCTTGGTAGCATATGAAGCAACAGCAAAGCTCTCTGCAATATGATACAGCGCATACAATATTAAAACTCATTCCACATCACTGTTAACGCCCAGAGAGCGCTGCAACACACGACATAGGGGGGTTATAAAAATATTTTTTCATGCATTTTAAAGGAGCTGACAGATAACATTGCAACTCTTACATACGTTTAATCAGCAAAAGCAGCTTTTTACACCCCTGAAATATGTTTCTGTGCTTTAAAAAAGAACAACAGTACATCTAAGGTACTCACAACGTTTTTTTTTATTTTAAGGAATACATTGGCGCCTCTTGTACGGTTGTCTAATGTTTTTTTAGACGCTTTTGGGTGTCATTTTTTTAAAGCCTTTGCTTTTTTCCTAACATCACATACATTTGGTGGCCTTTTCAAACCTGGCTCCCGTTTCTTAAACTGAGCACTTGGGTGACAAGATCTGTTGCTAATTATCAGCTAGATTACGAGTTTTGCGCTATGAGTAAAAAAGTAGTGTTTTGGGCTATAATGCTGCTTTTTCACAACCGCTGCTATTACGAGTCTTGTAGGTACAGATGTCGCGCACACTTTTTTGATCTTAATGTAAATTAACTTACACAATTTGCGTAAAGTCTTTTTTCAATGGGACTTCCAATGGGCGCTATTACAAGCTTTTTCTGGGAGGCCAAAAAGTGAGCGGTACATCCTTTCCCGCAAGATTCATAACGCATTCTAAAGTGAGTAGTTATGAGTTTTACATTACAAAGCTGTAGCATAAAACTCATAACTAAAGTGCTAAAAAGTACACTAACACCCATAAACTACCTATTAACCCCTAAACCGAGGTCCTCTCACATTGCAAACACTAAAATAAAATTATTAACCCCTAATTTGCCGCTCTCGACATCGCCACCACTATAATAATAATTTGCATCGCAAACACTAGTTAAATATTATTAACCCTTAATCTGCCGCCCCTAACATCGCTGCCACCTACCTACATTTATTAACCCCTAATCTGCCGCCCCCAACGTGGCCGCCACAATACTAAATTTATTAACCACTAAACATAAGTCTAACCCTAACACCCCCTAACTTAAATATAATTAAAAGAAATCTAAATAAAAATTCCTATCATTACCTAAATTATTCCTATTTAAAACAAAATACCTGTAAAATAAACCCTAAGCTAGCTACAATATAACTAATAGTTACATTGTAGCTAGCTTAGGGTTTATTTTTATTTTACAGGCAAGTTTGTATTTATTTTAACTAGGTAGAGTAGTTACTAAATAGTTATTAACTATTTACTAACTACCTAGCTAAAATAAATACAAATTTACCTGTAAAATAAAACCTAACCTGTCTTACACTAACACCTAACATTACACTACAATTAAATAAATTAAATTAATTAAGTACCATTACCTAAATTACAAAAAAAACAAAAACTAAATTACATAAAATAAAAAACAAATATCAGATATTTAAATGAATTACACCTAATCTAATAGCCCTATGAAAATAAAAAAGCCCCCCAAAATAAAAAAAAAACCCTAGCCTAAACTAAACTACCAATAGCCCTTAAAAGGGCCTTTTGCCCCAAAGAAATCAGCTCTTTTACCTGTAAAAAAAAAATACAAACAACCCCCCCAATAGTAAAACCCACCACCCACACAACCAACCCCCCTAAATAAAATCCTAACTAAAAAACCTAAGCTCCCCATTGCCCTGAAAAGGGCATTTGGATGGGCATTGCCCTTAAAAGGGCATTTAGCTCTATTGCTGCCCAAACCCTAATCTAAAACTAAAACCCACCCAATAAACCCTTAAAAAAAAACTAACAATAACCCCCAAAGATCCACTTACATTTTTGAAGACTGGACATACATCCTAAACGAAGCCAGGAGAAGTCCTCAGCGAAGCAGCAAGAAGTCCTCAACGAAGCTGGGAGAAGTCTTCATCTAAGCCGGCAGAAATCGTCCTCCAGACGGGCAGAAGTCTTCATCCAGACGGCATCTTCTATCTTCATCGATCCGGAGCGGAGCGGGTCCATCTTCAAGACATCCGGCACGGAGCATCCTCTTCTGTTGATGGCTAACAACGAATGAAGGTTCCTTTAAATGACGTCATCCAAGATGGCGTCCCTTGAATTCCGATTGGTTGATAGAATTCTGTCAGCTAATCGGAATTAAAGTTGAAAAAAATCCTATTGGCTGATGCAATCAGCCAATAGGATTGAGCCTCAATCCTATTGGCTGATCCAATCAGCCAATAGGATTGAGCTTGCATTCTATTGGCTGATTGGAACAATCAATGCCCCGCAAAATGCCCTTTTAAGGGCTATTGGTAGTTTAGTTTAGGCTAGGGTTTTTTTTATTTTGGGGGGGCTTTTTTTATTTTCATAGGGCTATTAGATTAGGTGTAATTAGTTTAAATATCTAATAATTTGTTTTTTATATTGTGTAATTTAGTGTTTTTTTTTGTAATTTAGGTAAGTGTATTTAATTAATTTAATTTATTTAATTGTAGTGTAATATTAAGTGTTAGTGTAAGACAGGTTAGGTTTTATTTTACAGGTAAATTTGTATTTATTTTAACTAGGTAGTTAGTAAATAGTTAATAACTATTTAGTAACTATTCTACCTAGTTAAAATAAATACAAACTTGCCTGTAAATTTAAAATAAACCCTAAAATAGATACAATCTTTTACAGGTAAGTATTTAGTTTTAAATAGTAATAATTTAGGTAATGATAGGAATTTTTATTTAGATTTCTTTTAATTATATTTAAGTTAGGGGGTGTTAGGGTTAGACTTAGGTGTAGGGGTTAATAAATTTAGTATAGTGGCAGCAACGTTGGGGGCGGCAGATTAGGGATTAATAAATGTAGGTAGGTGGCGGCGATGTTAGGGGGGGCAGATTATGGGGTTAATAATATTTAACTAGTGTTTGCGATGCGGGAGTGTGGCGGTTTAGGGGTTAATATGTTTATTATAGTGGCGGCAATGTCCGGAGCTGCAGATAAGGGGTTAATAAGTCTAGGTAGGTTGCGGCAACATTGGGGGCGGGAGAT
The DNA here is from genome assembly GCF_027579735.1 of Bombina bombina. Classification (NCBI taxonomy): domain Eukaryota; kingdom Metazoa; phylum Chordata; class Amphibia; order Anura; family Bombinatoridae; genus Bombina; species Bombina bombina. The sequence goes on along the minus strand of NC_069499.1, from coordinate 628,351,554 downwards.
TATGGGTTAATAAATATAATGTAGGTGTCGGCGATGTTGGGGACAGCAGATTAGGGGTTAATAAGTATAATGTAGGTGTCGGCGATGTCGGGGCGGCAGATTAGGGGTTAATAAATATAATGTAGGTGTCGACGATGTCGGGGGCAGCAGATTAGGGGTTAATAAGTGTAAGATTAGGGGTGTTTAGACTCAGGGTTCATGTTAGGGTGTTAGGTGTAAACATAAATTTTGTTTCCCCATAGGAATCAATGGGGCTGCGTTACGGAGCTTTACGCTGCTTTATTGCAGGTGCTCTCCCCATTGATGTCTATGGGGAAATCGTGCATGAGCACGTAAATCAATGGGGCTGCGTTACGGAGCTTTACGCTGCTTTATTGCAGGTGCTCTCCCCATTGATGTCTATGGGGAAATCGTGCATGAGCACGTAAAGCCAGCTCACCACGGACTTAAGAAGCAGAGCTGCTATTGGAGTGCGGTATGGAGCACAATTTTGCTCTACGCTCACTTTTTGCCTAATAACGCCGGGTTTATTAAAACCTGTATTACCAGCGCTGTAGGTAAGTGAGCGGTGACAAGAACGTGCAAGTTAGCGCCGCGCCCCTCATAACGCAAAACTCGTAATCTAGCCGTATATTTGTAAGTTGACTTCTTCCTGACTTCTGATTTACATGTTTCCTGACTTTTGCCTAGATATTAAATACACTTGTCGGAATACTCCTGAGTTCCTGATACCTCTAGATTGTTACAAGACCCTGGGCTTGACCAGACTACCAATTTGGATTGTCCTGTGTTTCTGATGTTGCCAGATAGTTGCTAAGTCTGCCTATTTACTGCACATTTTCACAGGTGCTTTTCTATTAGTGGCTAATTTCAGGGGTATCATACAGAAGGTTTAGTTATTGTGTATTAATTTCTTCACGTATCATCTGAGTCCCTTTCTGGATAAACATTTTCTATTAAAGGGACAGTCTACACCAGAATTTGTATTGTTTGCAAAGATAGATAATCCCTTTATTACACATTCCCCAGTTTTGCATAATCAACACAGTTATATTAATATACTTTTTACCATTGTGATTACCTTGTAATCTAAGACTTTGCAGACTGTCGTCTTATTTCAGTTCTTTTGACAGACTTGCCTTTAAGCCAATCAGTGCTGACTCCTAGGTAACTCCACTGCAATTAGCACAATATTGTTTATATGGCAAACATGAACTAACACCCTCTAGTTGTTTTTTTTTTTAAATGTATTCAGATAAGAGGTGGCCTTCAAGGGCTGAAAAAATTAGCATATTATCCTACCTAGGTTTAGCTTTCAACTAAGTATACCAAGACAACAAAATTGATGATTAAAGTAAAATGGAAAGTTGTTTAAAATGACATGCCCTATCTGAATCTTGAAAGTTTATTTTTTGACTAAACTGTCCCTTTAAAGGGACATTTCAGCCACAATTGGAATCCACATGGATGCATTTAAGTTTTGAATAGAAGCATTTTTGTAATATACATGTACATGTTTTAGAAAAATTCTTCTAATGAAAGCTATAGCTGTTTCAAAAGTGCATTTAAGCATGCACCGTGCACCAGGGGGTCGATCCGATAAAAATCGTCGTCTGCAAAAGTCGGCGACGCCAATATTTGCGCGGGTTTGGTATCCTATATACGGCGTAACCTAGAAGTTACGCGCGTATATTTCTGCTGTCGCCCGTAGTTTTTTGGGCCATAGGCAGGTATACCAAACCCGCGCAGTTTGGTATCCAATATACAGCGTAAGGACTTACGTGGCGATAATGGAGAAATCTTACTCCATTTTCACCTCGCCACAAAAAGCAGCCGTAAGAAGCCTTACGCTGACTATTGGAGCCCCGTAACTCCCTAACACCTAGCGCATGCACAATGTCTATCTCCCTGTCAACCGCGATCTGCTAAAATAAACCTAACACCTAACGCATGCGCAATGTCTATCTCCCTGTCAACCGCAATCTGCTAAAATAAACCTAACACCTAACGCATGCGCAATGTCTATCTCCCTGTCAACCACAATCTGCTAAAATAAACCTAACACCTAACGCATGCGCAATGTCTATCTCCCTGTCAACCGCAATCCCCCGCCGCAATCCATAATAAAGTATTTAACCCCTAAACCGTCGACATCTACATAAACTAACCCCCTACTGTGAGCCCCTAAAACCGCCACCATCTAACTGATCTATCCCCTAATGTGAACCCCTTACAACGCCGCCATCTATATTAAAATTATTAACCCCTAATTTAATCTACCTACCCCGCCGCCAGCTATATTATCTATATTAACCCTAAGTATATTATAGTTAATATAGTTATTACATTATATATATTAACTATATTAACCCTAATTATATTAGGGTTAATATAGTTAATATAGTTACTATAGTATTTATATAAACTATATTAACTCTATCTAACCCTAACACCCCTAACTAAATTCTTATTAAATAAATCTAATTCATATTATAAACTAAAATATTCCTATTTAAATCTAAATACTTACCTATAAAATAAACCCTAAGATAGCTACAATGTAATTAATAATTACATTATAGCTATGTTAGGGTTTATATTTATTTTACAGGTAAATTGTTAATTATTTTAACTAGGTATAATAGCTATTAAATAGTTATTACCTATTTAATAGCTACCTAGTTAAAATAATTACCCAATTACCTGTAAAATTAATCCTAACCTAAGTTACAAATACACCTACACTATCAATAAATTAAAGAAACTACAAATATCTATCTAAAAATACAATTAAATAAACTAAACTAAATTACAAAAAAAAACAAACACTAAATTACAAAAAATAAAAAAAAGATTACAAGATTTTTAAGCTAATTACACCTATTCTAAGCCCCCTAATAAAATAATAAACCCCCAAAATAAAAAAAATTCCCTACCCTATTCTAAATTAAAAAAAGTTCAAAGCTCTTTTACCTTACCAGCCCTTAAAAGGGCCTTTTGTGGGGGCATGCCCCTAAGAAAACTGCTCTTTTGCCTGCAAAAAAAAACACAATACCACCCCCCAACATTACAACCCACCACCCACATACCCCTAATCTAACCCAAACCCCCCTTAAATAAACCTAACACTACCCCCCCTGAAGATCTCCCTACCTTGTATTCACCCCGCCGGGCAGAACTCCTCATCCGATCCGGGCGATGTCTTCCAGCAAGCGGCAGTGAAGTCTTCTTCCATCCGGGCGATGTCTTGAAGCAAGCGGCAGAGAGTCTTCTTCCATCGGCGATGTCTTCAAGCAAATCGGCATCTTCATCTTCAATCCGATTGGCTGATTGGTTCAGCCAATCGGATTGAACTTGAATCTGATTGGCTGATTCAATCAGCCAATCAGATTTTTCTACCTTAATTCCGATTGGCTGATAGAATCCTATCAGCCAATCGGAATTCGGCGGACGCCATCTTGGATGACGTCATTTAAAGGAACCTCATTCGTCGGGAAGTCGTTGTGCCGGATGGATTCTCCATGGCGTAGGAGCGAACAAAGAAGATTGAAGATGCCGATTTGCTTGAAGACATCGCCGATGGAAGAAGACTCTCTGCCGCTTGCTTCAAGACATCGCCCGGATGGAAGAAGACTTCACTGCCGCTTGCTGGAAGACATCGCCCGGATCGGATGAGGAGTTCTGCCCGGCGGGGTGAATACAAGGTAGGGAGATCTTCAGGGGGGGTAGTGTTAGGTTTATTTAAGGGGGGTTTGGGTTAGATTAGGGGTATGTGGGTGGTGGGTTGTAATGTTGGGGGGTGGTATTGTGGGTTTTTTGCAGGCAAAAGAGCAGTTTTCTTTGGGGCATGCCCCCACAAAAGGCCCTTTTAAGGGCTGGTAAGGTAAAAGAGCTTTGAACTATTTTTAATTTAGAATAGGGTAGGGAATTTTTTTTATTTTGGGGGTTTATTATTTTATTAGGGGGCTTAAAATAGGTGTAATTAGCTTAAAAATCTTGTAATTTTATTTTTTGTAATTTAGTGTTTGTTTTTTTTTGTAATTTAGTTTAGTTTATTTAATTGTATTTTTAGATAGATATTTGTAGTTTCTTTAATTTATTGATAGTGTAGGTGTATTTGTAACTTAGGTTAGGATTTATTTTACAGGTAATTGGGTAATTATTTTAACTAGGTAGCTATTAAATAGGTAATAACTATTTAATAGCTATTATACCTAGTTAAAATAATTAACAATTTACCTGTAAAATAAATATAAACCCTAACATAGCTATAATGTAATTATTAATTACATTGTAGCTATCTTAGGGTTTATTTTATAGGTAAGTATTTAGATTTAAATAGGAATATTTTAATTAATAATATTAATATTAGATTTATTTTAATAAGAGTTTAGTTAGGATGTTAGAGTTAGATAGGGTTATTATACTTAATATATATATAATATAATAACGATATTAACTATAGGAACCCTAATATAATTAGGGTTAATATAGTTAATATATATAATATAATAACTATATTAACTATATTAACCCTAATATAATTAGGGTTAATATAGTTAATATAGCTGGCGGCGGTGTAGGGGATTAGATTAGGGGTTAATACATTTGTTATAGGTGGCCGCGGTGTAGGGGGATGTAGATTGTAGGCAAAAGAGCAGTTTACTTTGTGACAAAGCCCCGCCAAAAGCCCTTTTAAGGGCTGGCAAAAGAGCTGTTACTTTGGGGCATGCCCCGCAAAAAGCCCTTTTAAGGGCTGGCAAAAGAGCTGTTACTTTGGGGCAATGCCACGCAAAAAGCCCTTTTCAGGGCTATTTGTAGGGTTAGATTTAGGTTTAGTGGTAGGGATAGTTTAGTATTTTAGGGGTTAAATAATTTAATATAGATGGCGGCGGGGTAGGGGGATTAGATTAGGGGTTAATAATTTTAAAATAGATAGCGGCGGGGTAGGGGCTCACTTTAGGGGGTAGGTAAGGTAGAAGGCGGCGGTGTTAGGGGCTCACTTTAGGGGGTTATAGATTTAATATAGCTGGCGGCGGTTTAGGGGTTAATAACTTTATTAGGTAGCGGCGGGCTCCGGGAGCGGCGGTTTAGGGGTTAATACATATTTTATTGTTAGGCTTGTGAGGGGGGATAGCGGATAGAGGGTTAGACGTGTCGGGCTATGTTAGGGAGGCGTGTTAGACTTGTCGGGCTATGTTAGGGAGGAGTGTTAGACAGTGCGGGTGATTTAGACTTTAGTCAGGTTTTGTAGGCGCCGGCAGTTTCTAATGTGCCGCAAGTCACTGGCGACGCCAGAAATTTGTACTTGTGCAGATTTCTGGACATCGCTGGTTTATCCGACTTACGGCACGTTAGCATCTGATGGCGCCGTATATGGGATAGCTCGAGTTGCGAGCTGAAACTGCGGGCGACGCTGGTTCCCTCGCTTGCGCGGCAAACTACGATCTATATCGGATCGTGCCCCAGCATTTTAAACACAGCACTTGCTCAGAGAGCCTAAGGTGCATTTACCATCTAGTAATCACTCAGGCCTAGATTTGGAGTTCGGCGGTAAAAGGGCTGTTAACGCTCCGCGGGTTTTTTTCTGGCCGCACCATAAATTTAACTCTGGTATCGAGAGTTCAAACAAATGCTGCGTTAGGCTCCAAAAAAGGAGCGTAGAGCATATTTACCGCAAATGCAACTCTCGATACCAGAGTTGCTTACGGACGCGGCCGGCATCAAAAACGTGCTCGTGCACGATTCTCCCATAGGAAACAATGGGGCAGTTTGAGCTGAAAAAAAACCTAACACCTGCAAAAAAGCAGCGTTCAGCTCTTAACGCAGCCCCATTGTTTCCTATGGGGAAACACTTCCTACGTCTGCACCTAACACTCTAACATGTACCCCGAGTCTAAACACCCCTAACCTTACACTTATTAACCCCTAATCTGCCGCCCCCGCTATCGCTGACCCCTGCATTACACTTTTAACCCCTAATCTGCCGCTCCGTAAACCGCCGCCACCTACGTTATCCCTATGTACCCCTAATCTGCTGCCCTAACATCGCCGACCCCTATGTTATATTTATTAACCCCTAATCTGCCCCCCACAACGTCGCCGACACCTGCCTACACTTATTAACCCCTAATCTGCCGAGCGGACCTGAGCGCTACTATAATAAAGTTATTAACCCCTAATCCGCCTCACTAACCCTATCATAAATAGTATTAACCCCTAATCTGCCCTCCCTAACATCGCCGACACCTACCTTCAATTATTAACCCCTAATCTGCCGACCGGAGCTCACCGCTATTCTAATAAATGTATTAACCCCTAAAGCTAAGTCTAACCCTAACACTAACACCCCCCTAAGTTAAATATAATTTTTATCTAACGAAATAAATTAACTCTTATTAAATAAATGATTCCTATTTAAAGCTAAATACTTACCTGTAAAATAAATCCTAATATAGCTACAATATAAATTATAATTATATTATAGCTATTTTAGGATTAATATTTATTTTACAGGCAACTTTGTAATTATTTTAACCAGGTACAATAGCTATTAAATAGTTAAGAACTATTTAATAGTTACCTAGTTAAAATAATAACAAATTTACCTGTAAAATAAATCCTAACCTAAGATATAATTAAACCTAACACTACCCTATCAATAAAATAATTAAATAAACTACCTACAATTACCTACAATTAACCTAACACTACACTATCAATAAATTAATTAAACACAATTGCTACAAATAAATAAAATTAAATAAACTATCTAAAGTACAAAAAATAAAAAAGAACTAAGTTACAGAAAATAATAAAATATTTACAAACATAAGAAAAATATTACAACAATTTTAAACTAATTACACCTACTCTAAGCCCCCTAATAAAATAACAAAGCCCCCCAAAATAAAAAATTCCCTACCCTATTGTAAAATACAAATATTACAAGCTCTTTTACCTTACCAGCCCTGAACAGGGCCCTTTGCGGGGCATGCCCCAAGAATTTCAGCTCTTTTGCCTGTAAAAAAAAACATACAATACCCCCCCCCCCAACATTACAACCCACCACCCACATACCCCTAATCTAACCCAAACCCCCCTTAAATAAACCTAACACTACCCCCCTGATGATCTTCCTACCTTGTCTTCACCATGCCAGGTTCACCGATCCGTCCTGGCTCCAAGATCTTCATCCAACCCAAGCGGGGGCTAGACATCCACTGAAGAAGTCCAGAAGAGGGTCCAAAGTCTTCCTCCTATCCGGCAAGAAGAGGACATCCGGACCGGCAAACATCTTCTCCAAGCGGCATCTTCTATCTTCTTCCATCCGATGACGACCGGCTCCATCTTGAAGACCTCCAGCGCGGATCCATCCTCTTCTTCCGACGACTAGACGACGAATGACGGTTCCTTTAAGGGACGTCATCCAAGATGGCGTCCCTCGAATTCCGATTGGCTGATAGGATTCTATCAGCCAATCGGAATTAAGGTAGGAATTTTCTGATTGGCTGATGGAATCAGCCAATCAGAATCAAGTTCAATCCGATTGGCTGATCCAATCAGCCAATCAGATTGAGCTCGCATTCTATTGGCTGTTCCGATCAGCCAATAGAATGCGAGCTCAATCTGATTGGCTGATTGGATCAGCCAATCGGATTGAACTATATTCTGATTGGCTGATTCCATCAGCCAATCAGAAAATTCCTACCTTAATTCCGATTGGCTGATAGAATCCTATCAGCCAATCGGAATTCGAGGGACGCCATCTTGGATGACGTCCCTTAAAGGAACCGTCATTCGTCGTCTAGTCGTCGGAAGAAGAGGATGGATCCGCGCTGGAGGTCTTCAAGATGGAGCCGGTCGTCATCGGATGGAAGAAGATAGAAGATGCCGCTTGGAGAAGATGTTTGCCGGTCCGGATGTCCTCTTCTTGCCGGATAGGAGGAAGACTTTGGACCCTCTTCTGGACTTCTTCAGTGGATGTCTAGCCCCCGCTTGGGTTGGATGAAGATCTTGGAGCCAGGACGGATCGGTGAACCTGGCATGGTGAAGACAAGGTAGGAAGATCATCAGGGGGGTAGTGTTAGGTTTATTTAAGGGGGGTTTGGGTTAGATTAGGGGTATGTGGGTGGTGGGTTGTAATGTTGGGGGGGGGGGTATTGTATGTTTTTTTTTACAGGCAAAAGAGCTGAAATTCTTGGGGCATGCCCCGCAAAGGGCCCTGTTCAGGGCTGGTAAGGTAAAAGAGCTTGTAATATTTGTATTTTAGAATAGGGTAGGGAATTTTTTATTTTGGGGGGCTTTGTTATTTTATTAGGTGGCTTAGAGTAGGTGTAATTAGTTTAAAATTGTTGTAATATTTTTCTTATGTTTGTAAATATTTTATTATTTTCTGTAACTTAGTTCTTTTTTATTTTTTGTACTTTAGATAGTTTATTTAATTTTATTTATTTGTAGCAATTGTGTTTAATTAATTTATTGATAGTGTAGTGTTAGGTTAATTGTAGGTAATTGTAGGTAGTTTATTTAATTATTTTATTGATAGGGTAGTGTTAGGTTTAATTATATCTTAGGTTAGGATTTATTTTACAGGTAAATTTGTTATTATTTTAACTAGGTAACTATTAAATAGTTCTTAACTATTTAATAGCTATTGTACCTGGTTAAAATAATTACAAAGTTGCCTGTAAAATAAATATTAATCCTAAAATAGCTATAATATAATTATAATTTATATTGTAGCTATATTAGGATGTATTTTACAGGTAAGTATTTAGCTTTAAATAGGAATTATTTATTTAATAAGAGTTAATTTATTTCGTTAGATAAAAATTATATTTAACTTAGGGGGGTGTTAGTGTTAGGGTTAGACTTAGCTTTAGGGGTTAATACATTTATTAGAATAGCGGTGAGCTCCGGTCGGCAGATTAGGGGTTAATAATTGAAGGTAGGTGTCGGCGACGTTGAGGGGGGCAGATTAGGGGTTAATAAATATAACATAGGGGTCGGCGATGTTAGGGGTAGCAGATTAGGGGTACATAGGGATAACGTAGGTGGCGGCGATTTGCGGTTGGAAGATTAGGGGTTAATTATTTTAAGTAGCTTGCGGCGACGTTGTAGGGGGCAAGTTAGGGGTTAATAGATATAATACAGGGGTCGGCGGTGTTAGGGGCAGCAGATTAGGGGTACATAAGTATAACGTAGGTGGCGGTCGGCAGATTAGGGGTTAAACATTTTAATCGAGTGGCGGCGATGTGGGGGGACCTCGGTTTAGGGGTACATAGGTAGTTTATGGGTGTTAGTGTACTTTAGGGTACAGTAGTTAAGAGCTTTATAAACCGGCGTTAGCCAGAAAGCTCTTAACTCCTGCTATTTTCAGGCGGCTGGAATTTTGTCGTTAGAGCTCTAACGCTCACTGCAGAAACGACTCTAAATACCGGCGTTAGGAAGATCCCATTGAAAAGATAGGCTACGCAAATGGCGTAGGGGGATCTGCGGTATGGAAAAGTCGCGGCTGTAAAGTGAGCGTTAGACCCTTTAATCACTGACTCCAAATACCAGCGGGCGCCCAAAACCAGCGTTAGGAGCCTCTAACGCTGGTTTTGACGGCTACCGCCGAACTCTAAATCTAGGCCTCAATTTGTTAATTGCTGACATGATACAAGCCCCACTTGCTGTCTTAGCAGCAGCAGTATTTAAAATGCTGGTGCACTTAAAATATCTAGTTACACTTTTCATGCATGTGCAGAGAAAGAAGCTAATACTAAAACATTGATAACTTTTACTAGAAGCATTTAGTAATACATGCATATTGCACATATGTTTCTATTCAAAGATGTAATTCATCTATGTGCATTTACATTTTGACCGGAGTATCCCTTTAAAGGTATGATAATTCAGGTGTTTCAGTAGAACTAGCAGTTATTTAGCATCAAGAATCTCAGTGTTCCTTGTTGCTGCTTTTGTGTTGGATTAAGTGCAGTAGGGAAAATAGACATTACACATTGTGCTGTGGGCAAAACTTAGGTCTACAGATACAGTGAACTAACTATGCTTGAAGGCTGAATGTGGTTGTTAAAGTGTCACAAGCGACTTTTGTTTGTATTTTTGATTTTCCATTCACTTCTTTTGTGTCTTTGTGTGTGTAAATTTGTTGCAATTTTGTGGAGTCAACTGAATGTTGCATTATTTTACATAGTAGCAGTGCAATTCTATTTGCCGAATAGTATTGGCGCATGTATTCTGTGAAATAACTTTACATAGTAGCAGTACAATTCTATATGCTGAATAGTATTGGCGTATGTATTCTGTGACATAACTTAACATAGTAGCAGTACAATTATATATGCTGAATAGTATAGGCACATGTATTCTGTGACATAACTTTACATAGAAGCAGTACAATTCTATATGCTGAATAGTATTGGCGCATGTATTCTGTGACATAATTTGACATAGTAGCAGAGCAATGCTACATGCTG